>NW_015971256.1:0-1235 GCF_000769745.1 Penicillium expansum
TCTATAATAATATATAGTACTAGGTAGACTATTTTATAGTCCTTAGTATTATATATATAAAGGTATAGTTCCCTTTCGCCGGCTATAAGGATATTAAAAGCTAATTAAACTTCTATTATTAGTCCTATATAGACTTAGTTACTAGTTAGGACTAAGATTAAGGTCTCTAAGGTACTTATTTTAATTATTTTAGTAGCTTAAGGACTGTCTATAATTTACTTTTATTACTTTTTTACGCTATAGGGAGCTAGCTATTTATCTTATCCTAGCTATTCTTTTAGATATAGATCTATTCTAATAAATTTAGGTAAATAGTTTCTTATAAGGGGTAGATATAGGCCTTTTTAAAACAAAATATAGTCTAGCTAGTATTATAGTACTCTCTAGCGGCCCTACTTTCTTACAGTTTTATCTAGCCCTTTATAACTATTTCTATAACTTAAGTCTCTTTTTACTAACTACTATTCTATTTAATCTAGATTATACCCCTTTTTCTTTTATTTCCGCTTGAACCTAGGTCCGCTAGATCGAGTATTAGGATAGGGTATAGGATAAACTATTAGTATTTTTCTAGATATCCCTAGGTCCTTCCGTTCAGCCCCTAAAGGGTCTATCCTATACCCCTCCCTAGGCCTTTATAGAAGAAGGCTTTAAACTAATATACTACCAGATATAATTTAGAAGGGATCGTATAAGTTTTCAATTCAAATAGGGTATAGGCAGATATATACTAATAGATATAGGTATCTAGGACTACTAATATAGTATCCTACAGCCCTATTCGGGTACATCCGGATCCGCATTCCGGTCTGATCCACAGATCATGTGTCTGGAATGAATCTTGCAGATCTTAGTATAAGATATTCTTTTTATTCTAGCTAATAGTATAAGTATTAAGTAATTATTTAATTATACTTATAATATCTATTACTACTATTATAGTTAACTAAAACTAAATATAATCTAAAGACTAATACTTTATTAGTTTACTACTAAGTTTAAGATTAAATAGAAGGAGATAGATATTATAAAGGAATATCTTTCTATTAAAGAAGCTATATTATTAGATTAAACTTAGAAACTAATACTTTAGTTTAAAACTCTTAAGCTAATAAGTAATAATAAAAAAGAGGATTAAAAGCCTAATATTAAAGATATATAATAGATAAGGAACTATAAGAATAATTTAGATAATAGGAAAGCTAATTAAAATAAGTAGCTATAATATAAATAAT
>NW_015971257.1:0-122882 GCF_000769745.1 Penicillium expansum
CTCAAAGTTTTCTTTGAGTCAATTTTTGGAACCTTTCCACAGAGACAGCTCTCTGTTGTTCTCAGAATTTTCTGAGTACACTTTTCTTCTTCTTCGAGGTTCCTTCCCTGTTATGGTTCTACTTCTATTGTTGTTTTGTTCCTATCTTTTGTACAATAACGCTGGAGGGGTTTGTTGAAGGTAGAAAATATACATAATGATCTATGAAAGAAGCGAGTGCATACATATATGTATGATAGTTCTTATGGGTATTTCCAGGTAAAGCGAGAATTGATGTATTGACCTATTATGTACATTGACGTAGAGGATAGCTAGATAGTATATAGTATAGCTACGGAATGCAAGACACGCAAATGATCCCAGTGAATATCCTGTGAAGACAAATTTCCACCGCAAAGGCAGACATTGAAGACCTTCCTCATAAATGGAAAGGAAAGGAACGAATAGAACTGGAGATATGCAAGGTAAAATCAAGCATGCCCCGAAGACGAGCAATGGATAAAGACAGCATGAAGATAAAAAGGACAGGAAAGATGGACCGCCAGGCAGGGCACCCCGAGATTTTGAATCGAAATGAAAGATGCGTAAATCCGAGGAAAGGCGTGAAGATGAGAGGTGAAATCTTCGGGGGTCCCCTTGTGATGAATGGTATCAGAGATGGAAAGACAAACGCCAGTGCAGAACAGAAAGCAAAATAAAGAACAAGATACATATGCACATAAAAAGAAGTTTCATGATCATGATTCCATAAGAGAGCCACGGCCGGATCGGACAGGACTTCATGAGGCCGTCTTGCCACCGCAGTCTGGGATCTTGAGACCCGTCTTGAGTTTGCGTGCTGGGTCCATCAGACCCCATTTGTCCTCCCATTCCTTCCCGGGCACGTTGAACTGGACTTTCCATGGTTCGTCAAAGGCCTCGAACCTGTAGAGAGTGTTAGTAGTCTGAATATACCGGCCGAAGAACCCGTGGATAGCGAATAAATACCAGAAATAATCAGTTCCATTTTCCAACGCCGGACAGATCCAGTCAGACATGAAAGTGTTCATGTTCTCGATACTGGCGACAGAACCAGGCGTGTCGTCGTCACAGACCTTGCTATCACCGCAGTCCTTGCCGCCGCCACTGGGCCATCCGACTTCTGAGATGATCTGCTTCTTGCTCGTGCCTTGGGTCAAGGAGACGTCGTGGGTCTGCCAGAAATCCCATGTCCACCCAACAGCAACATCGACGTTGACACCGGCGAAGAAGGGGTGGACGTTGGACATGACGACGTCCACTTCCTCGACTAACTGCGCATTCCAGTTATCACCGAGGTCGGATGTCGCAATCAACAGATCCAGGTTGCGCTTCTTGACCTCCTTCGTGACGTCTCTGATGTACGAGATCAAGGTCGTCTGAGCAGATGCCTTGCTATCGCCGGCGCGGTAGAGGGCCTCGTTGCCGACGATGATACCTTTGTAGATGGATGTGTCATTTGTATTATCGAGGAGCTTGTAGAGGTGATTGATCTGTCGTTCGGTCGAGGTGGTATTCGAATCAATCCACACACCGAGCCAGAGTTTGATATCCTTCAGCTCGAGACGATCGATCGCATGAAGAACCATTTCAGTCTGATTGCAGTCTGTACCGTAAAGACGCACCGTGTTGGTCAACTGCGACAGAACAGCCATGTCACGGGTGACATTGTTCTGCGACGGAGGCCACTTCACACAGTCCGGATACTGCACGCCCCACGGCGTGTAATCCATTCCAGGGAAGACCTTGTGGAGATCAGGGTTTCCCATCAGGGCCTTGATCTCCGCGGAATTCTTGTCGAGGTCCCCATTGGTCGTCGCATCACCCGTAGCAGTATCTGCACCGGAAGAATTCGACTTGTCCTCACTATGACGACTACCAATTGTACCGCCTACCGCACCACCGATGATCGCACCCAGAAGGATAAACCCAAGAACAAGACCAACAATCCAGCCCATCTTCTTGCGTCCGTCTACTCCATTATTCGGTGTTCGCCTCGACGCTCCCCCACCGCCGGCTTCCAACCCACCACCGGGAACCGAGTTATACGCGACATCAACCTTCTTCTCGCGACCAAAGAAGCCGGTCAGAATCCCACCAGCAGCGGCGCCACCAGTCGCGCCGGCCGCAGCAGGTACAGCTCGATTGCGCGGGGGAGCAAAGTCCTCATCCCCATCATCGGCAATGTCATCCGGGTTAATAATATTCGAGATATCGCCATTACTGTACGCGGTTGAGTGTCGCTGATAAGGACCATCAGTGAGACCCGCATACGGCGCGGGGTATTGGTATGTGCTGTGTGCGGGATCGCTCAGATGCACCGATGAATGACTGGGCGTCTGCAAGGCGGGGGAAGCGAGGGCGCCGCCTCTCGCCATATTCAAAGCGTGGGCTTGTTCTGGACGAAACGAGTCGGCGCTGGTATAGCCTGCCGAGGGCACGTAGGGTGTGTCGGAGCCGGTTGTGTGAAAGTCGCGCTCTGCGGGACCGGTATATCCGTCGTTTGCGCCTCGAGATGCTTCAATGCCGCTCTGGCGACTGTGTGTATTGGCAATTCCTAGGGCGATTCCGCTGATTCCGCCGCCCGGTGAGCTGGGACCGAGATTGTCCATGCCTGGTGTGATGGTGTGGTTCTCGCGGGATCCGTAGGAATAGCGATGTGTTGGTGGGATGTCCATGTTTATTGTATTTTTTTTGAGGGAGTTGAGGTGGCCGGGTGTCCGGTGAAGACCGGACTTTGAATAATAAGAAGTTCAGATTTTGAGACAGTTGAACCCGTGAACGGAGAAAAATGCAGGGAAGGTGCCAAGGCAGAAATTTAGACTGAATGCAGACAAACTGAATTCACTAAACAAAGGAAATTCGAGTCCTTTTGGGGCTCCAGACAATAAACAAGAATGAAAAAGCAGAGTAAAGAGCCGATGATATGGATTAGCGGGATAAATAAGGCGTGGCCGGGACAACGGGAAAAGCTTGTGAATCAGATTCACACCATGTACTCCATGTACGGAGTACGGAGTACAACATAACATATTTAATATATACCCTTTCTATTATTGGTATACATAGTAAACGTGGTTATAATTTCAGCATTCCAGGGTCCTTCTCCAGGGTCTTCCAGGGTCCCATGTGGACCTTGGTGGATTCGTGTCCCTTACGTGGCTATTTTTATCTGTGCCATTGCCACTGTCACGATCAACTATCAACTATCAGCTGTTAAGTATTTCTATATAACACATTCATATATCTCATTCAACGTTAAATAAAATAAAGTCGTGGTATCATCTGAGGCATATCCTAGATCATCTCGTATCCCTTTCCCCTTCTCCCTTTTTTCTGTTTTTGGGAATTTTCAATGTTTTTCCGCAAACCGTCAATGCCGCATACCTCGACCGAAAACGATCAATATAATCAACCCCTCAAAAAAACCCCAGGAATAATGTAAGAAAGGTAAAAAGAAAACATCAGCAAAATAAATAAAAATAACCTCGTTTTCAACCTTCAACCTCCGACGCACTCCGCTGCGCAGCATTCTCAGAACTAGACTCTAGCCGACGCCCACGCTCCAAGAACCGTCGCTTTCCACGACGAGTATCAAAATGATCGGGGATATCCCCCGCATCTTGGCCCGCAGCGAGCATACTGCTTCTCATTTTATCGCGATATGCATCCACTATTCGCAAACGGTTAGCGGGGTTTCTCATATGTCTCAGCCGCAGTCAGATTGTTCCATGGGCCCGTGTCGATGGGTTCGGGTGAGACACCATCGAAACCAAAGGGATAACATAAGACGAAAACAAGGAAAACAAGGGTTAAAAAAGAAAAGAAAAAACAAGTAAC
Organism: Penicillium expansum; assembly: GCF_000769745.1. Taxonomy (NCBI): domain Eukaryota; kingdom Fungi; phylum Ascomycota; class Eurotiomycetes; order Eurotiales; family Aspergillaceae; genus Penicillium; species Penicillium expansum. Next base: position 3,859 of record NW_015971257.1, read on the forward strand.
CACTTACAAGATCGCTGCAAAAATAACATCCGTCCCGCAAACACACGACTCTGACTCCAGCTCATACGGTAACCGAGGTCATTAAGCATCAGCTCCTTACGATGTTTTCTGCGTGAGATCCGCGGCACTTCGATGTCAGTCTCGGCGTCAAGCGACGGCGCAGGCACAGTCGTGCGACCGATAGTCGATGTTTCGGGATCATCGGCCTGCTCGGCGTCATCGCGGAAGAAACGCTTAGCAGGGACCACGCGGTTCTCGTCGCGCATCTGGATGGGGAAGTAGGTACGTGGATAGACGGCGTTGGATTCGCGATAGGAGTCCGGTATCTCGTCCATGTTGACCTTGTCGAGTACGACCTTGACGCGGACGCGACAGCCGCGCTGGGGGTCGTCGACGAGGATGAATTTGCGGCGTTTGCCGTCTGGGAGCTGGCTGAAGAGGTCATCGTTTGTTGGACCTTGATCTTCAATTTGGTCAGTTGAGTCCATGCGGGCGGAGGTTGCGATTGTGTGGCGGCTTAGTGAGGTGAGGCTGTTGTCGCGGAGGAGGGGGGGCATGGAGGGACCGCTGGCGCTGCCGCCTGGGGTTAGGGTTGTTGGGGCGTCATGGAAGATGTGGGCGGGGCGGAGATCGGGGATTGAGGGCTGTGGGAGGCGTGTGTCCATGCTCCGGTGGCCTGGGTATTCTGTCCCTATGGGGAAAGGGAGAATTAGCCTACGCTGTACAACTGCATGTTTGACATGTCGGGGAAAGAAGGTTCAGTTCCAAGGAAAGGAGAGCCAAAGCACAAGAAGCGCGGTGTCAAATGATAAAAGAAAGGCGACAAAGCTGTGAAGTTGAACAGGGTATGAAATAAAACAGATAAGAACACAGACTGCGGACCAGGTAGGGATACAAGAGAGAGAAGAGTATACATCTCATACAACCATTGACACATCCTCATACACACATACACACACACACACACACAGATCAGACCAGACAAGACACAAAACTCCCACATATACACATACACACAAGACATAGATCCGGTCCAACAAGAAAAAGGCCCCAAGGAGAAAATACATGAGTGATCCCGTCGCTCTTTGAAAAGGAAATAAAAAGATAGAAAAAAAAAGAAAGAAAGAAAGAAAGAAAGAAAGAAAAAAAAAAAAAAAAATTGATGGAACAAAGCTCAAAGCGCATCACATGTGGTGAAACATACCGCTAACTTCCTCATTAGGACTACCATCAGGTTGATGATGATGATGCATCTGCGGCGGGCCCATCGACAGTGGACCCAAATTTGGGCGGGGAACAGGAGCTGGCATAGCACTCATGCCGGGACCAGGGGGACCAGGCGGTCCAATAGGGCCTTGCTGCGCCATATGAGAAGACTGAGCGGGAACCGACTGTCGTCGGTTAATCTTCGCCATACGACGGACACGTCTGCTGCGCAGTCTCGGATCCTGATTGCTATTGCGCCAGCTATCGACAGCACGCTGAATCAAGCCACGCTTTCCCCTCAGAGCGGGATTCAGCTCAGCCAGCGCCCAGCCGACGGCATTGCATTCTGTTTCGTAGACCAGTCGGTTCCCGCGATATTGGTCCTTACTGCAACAGGCGCGCGGGTACACGCAGTTCTCGGTTTTGAATTCTTGAGTGAGTGTGTCCACGATGACGGATTCCACGTCACACCGGATGGTGTATTCCATTTTGACCCGGTCTCGGGAATATTCGAAGGCGATCCACTGCACGCCGTTGCTGTCCTGTCGGACCACTAGCGGGGTCGTGGCTGGGATGGGGCCTGGTGCTGCGCTGGAGGTGGTGCCGCCCAGCGGTGGGCTTGCGTGGGGATTGCTCGCAGACATTGCGTGGCTGTTGGTTGCCGTAAGGGGAGGGTTCAGCATTGTTTGCTGTGGAGTGGTGGGGTGTTGGGAGGAATCGAGTTTCATGATGGGGCTGCTAGACATGCCGGACGTAGGGAGGTGGGGGGATTGATGTGATGGCACCTGCGATGGAGCTTTCTGAGGGGGCATCATCAACGGCTGTGTTGTGAGAGGATGCGGATGCTGCTGGGGAGAATGGTGGGCCCCATATGGCGAGGGCTGAACTGGGTTCATGGGCGAATATGGAGGATAGCCGAACATATGCGGTGGCATCTGTGGTGACTGCGAGTACATGTTGCGGCCATGTTGTTCATGGGGTTGAGAAGCTACCGAAGCTGGTGAGCTTGATTGAGGGGTGTGGTAGATAGAGGGATAGGGTCTCTGCATTTGAGCGGTAGATGCCATGAGGTCAGGTGGCCCTAATCCTTGATGATCAGTTGATGTCTTGATAAGATAAAAGGAGATTGATGGCCAAGAGCGTCAAGAAAGCTAAGCGCCAGTGGATCACTTCTCAGCGCCAAAGACTTCCCACCAACTGCCAAAGAAAAGGAACTGGGCTTACCACTAGAAGGGTAATGTGCCGACGCCGGGTTCGTTGTATAGGGAGAATGGGTGGTGTAGTAGGGGGACTCCTGAGGTGGCGGTGCGTAGGGATTATGATGGTGCAGTGCTCCGTTTCCTAGTGGATGGGATGGAGGATATGTGGTAGGAGGAAGAGAAAGAGAGGGCTGAACAGGCGAAGCAGGACCTTGCTTCTGTGGTGCTAGATTTGACCGAGGTTGTAATGTCTGAGACTGTTGAAGACCGGGGCGCGTAGAGTTTCCGTGTCGAAGCTATAGCAGAAACAAACATCAGTTACTGAGACTTGGATAGCCAGCCCCGAAAGGTTGCCAGGAAGATACGACACGCAAGATTCGAGCCAGAAAATGCAGGGTGCTACAAGCTGAGAACGTGGACATAGGAAAGAAAGAAAAGGAACTTGTGAACACAGCCAGAAGTGTCCAGAGTGACATCAGCGTATCACCCCTCCAGTCTAGCGTGCGAATTTGAATCTTGCAGGTATGCAGAATCTCATCATCATAGTGAGGGGTTGGATTGGACCACAGATGAATGGAAATCCTCGAACAGGGATGGCCTTAGGTGCGTAACAAATAGGTCAGGGTAAAACCAGGATAGTCCGTCCAGGACCAAAGAATAGCATGGATCTGTGTAGCGTTGATGTGTCCTTGATATTGCGATTGGGGGGTTTCCTTTTTTGTTTTTTTTTTTTTCCTTCCGAAGGGACAAAGCACTCAAAATCTGGATCATGTAAATAGCACTCCCAAGCCACTACACGGACTTTAGGCATTGTTTTTTTCTTGTTGCTCTCAATTGAAATCATTTTGGTCGAAGTGAGGCTCTAGTTGGATCAAGGGCTTTGGTGGGTCCGGAAGAGTTGTATACAGATGGGACAGAGCTCCATAAGTCATGGCCAAGTCGACCAGAGTCGGGTTGAATTGCTCGGCATGCTGAATTGGCGGCCGTCTTTCAGTTGAGGTATTGACAACGCCACTCATCCTGCCGAAGATCCAGGTTGATGAAAGAGAGACAAGTCGAAAGAAGACCAAATCCAAAGGCGTGATAGACATCCAAGTGTTCGAGAAGTGGTAACCCCACTGGACATAGAGCTCCTCGGCAACCACATATAGAAATGACCAAGAAAGATAGGAATGATATTGAAGTAGGAAACGTATCACAAGATCTATAGGGTAGACGGGAATTCGAAAGGGAAAAAGATTATGGAAATGAGACTCACGGGATCATCAATAGAATCTTCCTTGTACTTCGTCGCTGGAGGACCAAGGTCGGGCTGTACCATGCCGGTCATGAACGACCTATCTCACGGTCCAAGACAGAATCTTGCAAAACTTCAAAAGAGTACAAGATTCGAGATTGAGAAAGAAAGAACTGGGATGGGGTGTCTTTTGGGAGAAAGGATGGAAAAAACAAAGTAGAAAAAGGGTGTAGACCACGAGGGCGATCCCGAACTGAGGCTAAACAAAAAGCTGCGCGACACAACTAGGTGACTGGGGTTCAGGGGACCGTGTCAATGTGAAGGCAAGTGGAGGGGTCCAGGGTCGTTTATCTAGCTGCACCCGTCTCCATTCTTATTTCATTCCTTTTAGCAACGAGCTTCTAGCGGAAAGAGAGCTAGGAATAAAAGGGTCCTTGAGAAATTATAAAAAAATATAATTAAAAATAAGAGAGAAAGAAAGAGGAAAATTAAATATAATAAAAAGGAAATGGAAAAGAAAAGAAAGACGACAAGGCAAATGGTAAAAAAGAATAAGAATTAAAAAGCCCAATATGGAAAAGAATAAAACATATAATAAAAATAAAAACATTCAAAAAGTGTATCAGGATCTTGTACTCCGTAAGCGGGTGGTGTAATGGAGATTACCTCGAGTCCGGTAAACATCCAACTTCGAAAAATTAAAAATTAAAAATTTGAATGTGTCATCAGTCTAGCCCCACGAAAGAAAAATAGAGAAAAATAGAGAAACAGAGAAATAGACGCTTAGGGATGATGTGCAGACAAAGAGACGTGCAAGTGGGGAAAGGATGTGCTACGGCATATTGCTTCCAGTGGGGAGTAAATCTATAAGTTAGGGCAAAAGAGGATTTGCCGCAACGGCTTGAACTTCTCGGATCCGGTGGAGTGATCGTGATACGTCCATTGAGGGTTGATAATTGATTTTATATGGAAAAAAGTGTAAAACAAAATAACTCTGAGACCTAGGATTTTAAGGCGGGATTGTGATTGCGTACTTAAATGTGCCCCATAGACTCTGAAATAATATAGGAAACGCAAGAGAGAAGGGAAAAAAATATTTAAAAACACGGTTAGATCTACTCCTTACCTACGGAGTAGGATGTATATGAGTAGATCTTTGACCTATGTTGTACTGTTACTTTGTACACAGTATACTGAACAGGTTACGGGTAAACCCGTTTGCTCATGACGTTCAGATCGAATAATCTAATGACCCACCAAGTCTGGAATATGTACTCCGTACGGAGTACTTGACCCATGAAGATTGGCGTGTGGACCTCGGGATGGACTCGAGGCTAAAAAAGAAAGCTAGTTGACGTTGCCCTCGGATCGTGCAGAGGCCAGTTTCAGGTACGGCTTGGGCAGAGAAAATTCTCGTCGGAGTATATCGAAGATCGGCGGAATAATACTTGAAAAGAGTAAATGAATGGGAAAAAGAAAAAAGAAATAAATTTCCTTATTTTGAAGACGCGTACTAGTAAAATCTAGTAAGTTACACCGAGCTCTCAGCTGCTTCTTTCCACGGCCCAATTGTCCAAAGAGAAAATTTCGGCTCTCGAAATAAACTCGAAACTGCCTAACGGCGCCCGTCACCAATTTCTTTTTTCTCTCTTGGTTGGTCTACGTTCGTGGGACCCGTGTAACCCTGTCGATCTCATGAACTAGCACTCCACGGAGTAGGGTTTATAGGCCATGTTGCTTGGCGATAGAGCATGAGAAACAAAAAAAAAAAAACACAAGTACGGAGTATATGCGTCTATACCAGAACGACAGGAACGATCGAGTCCCAAAGTCCTTCCCTTTGACGCTAACGCTAGAAGAGAGCATCGTTCCGTAATGATAGCCAATCGAGATGAGATTCATCCAAGGATGTGGGCCACACTACTCGGGTTCGCTCTATCCCGGAACTAATCTAGTGGCATCTTTAGTCAATCTTGGCATTCCTTTTTATCTGCTCAAAAAAAAAAAAAAAAAAAAAAAAANTGAAAGAAAAAAGAAAAAAGATAGATGCAAGCCCCAACTTTCCCCAATTTTCTCCGGCCTCTGACACCGGCCGATGCATGACACTTGAATCCTTTCAAGCATTTCTGTCTTTCGCCCCTGTGCTTCATGTGAAATGGCCGAGACGCTAAAAGAAGTTATGCCTAGGCACCCGTTTTTCCTGCCCAAATAGTGGTTCTTGATTCGATTTAATTAATCTTTATGCTCTGTTACCCTAGTCCTTTGTACCCTTCTTTGTACCTCGGGGGTGGAGACACCCCCAGCACGAGTGGACTACAACATAAGGACTCATGGACTATCCTCGGAGGTTATTGGACTATCTTCGGAGGTAATAACGGTAAACGTCCATGGCAACGATGATTGTGAGTTTGATATCGAACATTTGACTTTCTCTTTTCACAGGTTCTCTTACTCCGTATACGTATAGACAAGGGCCGGGTAACCGGCTCGTGAGGCTCTCACCTATGTAAGCCTACAATATACAGCGTTGTAATTTGATCAACAGAAAAGGGAAAGCAGAGTGTCGATTGTTGTTGCGCAGTGACTTTGCATGAAGATGAACTTATGGGCGTACAGGATTCCAATTTCGGAGGTTTACTAGCCAAATGCACACAATAATAATTTGCAAAAAAAAATCCAAACAAACAGGAAATTTTTTTTCTTAACTGTCTATACTCTTTTGAGAGTGCTTCCAGAATCAGGATAGGCCCTTGTCCATTCAGCTACACAATAAAGACACGGAAAAGTTAGGGTGGGAATACACCAATGAAGTTCTGCCCAATGGATCGTCAAATATGGGGGGATTCAACCTCGGGAGTGTTCGAGGCACACCCTAATCTCTCAGGAACTGAGAGACTCAGCTCTAAAGGTTGGAGCTAAAATCAAAGTGCACGGTTGCATGGCCCCCCTTTTTTTTCCCTCTCACTCATTTATTAGGGCTAGAGAAACGGTGCCATTTCCACGGAGGACTGTTATTGGCGTAGTCTATGATCGATGATCCCGCGGTCTTCCGTTAAGCCGTACCCGCAGTCCCACACGGTAATTTTGAAGTCTCCAAGCTTGAGAGGAAATTGTGATAGCGTGCCAGACCCACATAGTCCATGCGGAGTACAACTGGATATGGCATGAGGCATCTATTTAATAGTAGGTACTCCGTACTCGTAGATAATTGTATGGTTAAAACACCTTTTAATTTTAATTTTAATTTTAATTTTCTACTCCGTATATCTTTTGAAAATCTCAATCCCAACCAAAGCTGAGACGAAGTCAAAAGAGTCCGCCTGACACGAATCGTTACACACAGTGTCACCGATCAAAAGTGGCTGGGGCTGACCGGGGACGCTATCGGGGACGAACCAGAGGGTAAACCCCTGGGCGGATCAACCGACAATCCTGGCCCCCTTTTTTGCTCTAAATTGTGCCACTACCGCCCCGGATCGACTATAGACTTGGAATGGTCCAGAGCATTGCTAGGTCTCTCCACATAGAGCTCCCTATTTGCCGAGACGGTTAGGACCTCGCTAAACTGTGGAACTAATTTCTGTTTCGTACCGGTCTCCGTCGGTCTCGATCTCTCGTCGATCCAGAGCGTACGTCATGCTCGGACGGACAAAGACTCTAGGTGGCCTGTGCGAGAGAGAGAGAGAGGGAGGGAGTAACACCGTTTGGATATGAGATTTTCATCTGTTATGCGGGTGACCTAAACCCTAAACCCGAAGAAGTAATAGGACGCTGGGCTTACAGACATTTTGTCATCAAGGGGCTTGAACTGTCAGCGGATACTAGGTACATATCAAGATAGTTCAAACGCGCCATCTAGCGCCTACACCCAGGTAACTAGAAGTAGATAAAGCATGTACTCCGTACGGAGTAGGTTGTAATCACACGTCGGAGTTTTGAAACCCCGAAGTAAAAAATACCCGGCACGAGTCCTCCGTGACCTTTTAGTCAGTCGATTCTTTGTTCTCTGATCGACAGAAGAATGATCATGCAAAAAGCAAGTTTGAAGAAGCAGACTTTCCGACGTCCACGTTGGTCTGTAACCCTTGCTTCTTGCAGTTTCAGCAATGCAGGCGAGCTGTCTCTCTTCCTTCACCTCCAGAACTAGCTTCGAATTTCTGCGAGAAATTTTTGCCTGTGGAAATAAGGCATCCGGGGAGATACATACTTATCGGAGCTCGGCAAGATGTCATTACCGGTATTCCCGAATACTCAATATCAACGCTCGGTCCCGAATATGGAAATAATGGTACGCCAATGGACACGGGGCAATTGAGGGGCTATAAGCCACAATCTAGTAGATCGCGGGTCGAGCTATAGTCCACGGGGGTCAACGTGAAGTCTTAATAGTTTTAGCCGCTTGGCAGATGTCCATGGTTACGTTGGCTGGATCCATAGATCCTGCCCCGGTGAAGCTGGATATTGATTTTCTTGATCGAGCCACAATTTACTACTCCGTACTCCGTACTCTGTACCTATGTTGTAGATGACAAAACATGTTTTTGAAAATGTTTGGGATCCAACTGCCCCCAAATTAAAGTTGGCACACCCTGGTCTTTCGTCCATGCGGATATTGCCCCTGCTTAGTCTGCTTAGTCTGCAATGATCTACCCCAGGGCTGTCAACGGCTTCAAACCCTTGAAGAATTAGCCTATAATTAATGCTTATATCACTTCTTCGTATGATTCACTATAATCCATTCCAAACTCAACTTTACGGGCTTACCTTTATGGGCCCAGCTAATGCCAACCAATTCAGAATAATAATAATTCAAATTAATGGTAATAAAATTACTACAGAAAAAAAAAAGAAGAAAAAAAAACTCCATTCTCCGCATTCCGGATCGCCCTAAGACGGATATGGGCCCCCTTCGGACCAAGCGGGATGGCGTCGAGAAGAGGAAATGATAACCCTCCCCAAAAAGAACGCACAAGTCCAATATGTGTGCATCAGCTCTCTCCAACCTCCCATCTACCCTGTAATCCCACGTTTGTATACTGTACTTGACTTATCATTATTGAACATCCAATACTCCATACAATTTAGACGCGACAGACTACCTAAGTAGGATTAACGGCCCCACCATCCGGATCCGAAGGACGAACAGAACGTGCGATGGGGTATTTATTTTTATTTTTAGCCGAGCTCGCTCTCGCTTCTCGATTTCTCTAGGTACTTTGTGCAGCCAAAATCCCGCACAGATTGAAGGTGATCACACCGGTCTACTCCGTACTCCGGCCCCAGCCGCCAAAAGCCGTAATTGGGGAATATCGGGGAAAGATCATAACCCGGGGGCCGACCTGATATTATTTGGTACAAGGATTGTATCATTTATATCCAATGGAAAAACCAACCAGGAAAGGTGTTAAATACGTAAAATACTGGCAGGTTTTGTTATTTCCAGTTGTAACTGCGATATGTATGTGGTCATGATTAATATACGAGTTTCATCTATTCCACGCGTCAACTCTTCCCTCAAACTCTTTCTAAAAAGTTTCTAGCCTGAACCATAAGCAAAAGCCAAAATACCCAAAAGTTAGTTCTCACCGCAAACTAAAACTTTGTGAGCCATCCCATGTGGAGGAATGTGTTAAAATTATGCATGTGGGTGCGGTAGCCTGTCGCGTGGCCGGAGTTAGCGAATTGTTTCAGATTAAGAAAAAAAAGGTTTCATTCGCTATCTGTGAAAGACACGGAAATTTTCGAGTCTGATCGCTGCAGAATGGGCGAGGAGAATGACAATTACTATACGAAGTACACACACACACCGGTTCGGTATACTGGGAAATTATCTATACCGCATGAACTGAGCTGTCTGCATACTACGCCGTTGTATCGAGGATCGTAGCTATCCAATGTATCTATCATACGTCAGAGCGCCGGGGGATAATAGAGATCCGAACACGAAACTTGTTCCTTCCCCTGTCCTATAATAAGCCCGGATATATGTGGTAAGCAGTGAATCATTGCTCCGGACGGCGGACGGAGTACGGAGTAGATCGCAACTAATCTGTTCCTCCGGGCCTATTAACAATCTAATAACACAATCGGAGTCAAGGTCAGATGTGTCAAGATGTCGGGAGGCGGAGGTGGAGGCAGGGGGGGTCAAGTGAGCGCGTTTATGTTTGCTTTTTCTTTGGCTTTTGCCCCCATGTGCCACGACGATCTTCGACGAGTTCGGGATAGTTACATCTAGTCGACCAATCTCGCTTTTCGTACCCCAAAGAAGGCGTAAACGCAATATAAAAATTCTTCGAGCCAAACTAAACTGTTTAGGTGATATAGTAATCAATTCGGAGACACTCCATAGGGAGTCCGGAGTTACGGAGTAACCAAAAACAAGCATGGGGAATTAGAAATCACATTGTGACGTCGGAAGATCGTATCAAGGATCAGCACGTTCCCTTAGGTTTCATCTCCACAACGGAGGTAAGCACTGTATATGGATGGTTATTGGGAACGAGATCAGATTGGACAATACCTTGCCTTAATGTTACAATATAATAATAACCTGTTCCCAATAGCAAGATCCATCCCGGCAGCCAAGCACGCGGACCCGAAGGCCCTGTGCTCGGAAACAAGCTCTCTCCGTCTCTCTCCACTTTCCTTGATTTTGATCCATGTAGGGATCGACTTTCTAGATTCCAAGATAGCTTTTAGCTCATATTATTGTCTACAATGTACTCTCATACGCTATAATAATCCCTACTACTGATTTAACCAGGTGGAGTCCCGTTCTCCCCCCTCTCTCCCCCCCTTTGCCACACCCATGACTCGCGCACATAGATTGCTACCCGGGCTTCATCGCCGTCCATTGATGGACAGCGGTTAGCTCCACAGAGCTTGGATCATCAAATCGGATGTGATTTCACATACAGATGGCTGCCTACCTAGTAATCGTACATCGTATATCGTATACAACAATACCGAGTACTTGGTACTCAGTACAGGATGCAGCATAGCTGTGGTGCTCTACAACACGCTATGTTGTATGTACAATGGTTCTTGGTCTTTGGATCTGGTCTACATGAGGCATATTAAATGCCGCATACAACATATGCATACTCCGTAACCGGCCGTGCTTTCGGCGACTTCTAGCGCCAATGTGATGAGAATGTCGCCGACTTTTATCAAATCTCCTCTTGCAACCCTACTATAACTCTTTGGGTAGGGATAACCAATATCCGACTAGACTACTGCGTATACAAAGTATGGAATGACAAGCTTATAGACACTTAACCAACACTGGTAACTGTACCGGTGCTAGTGGTGCAATGCAATGCGTACTCCGTATATGTAGTTATAACCATGGATTCTAACTGTTGGTACGCCCATTCCACCCTATATTTTTGCTCTGCTATTTCACCCGGGCAAATTGCAAGCTAGCAACAAGGGAAGGTAGGACGAGCTTTGAAAATAGCTCATTTATTCTCTTGCATATAATCTCGAGGCAAAGTACAACATGTGTGAACTACAAGATATCAACTTAGAAGTATTTACTCCAGTATACTACGTACGCAGTAATAACTTGATCAGAAACCCGTAGATGTACATACAATTCGACTCCTCATTGTTCATAATGAGTTAATCTCCACTATCACCAGAAAAAACATCGGCGAAATCCGAAATCCGAAATCCGACAACAATCCGATAAAACTCCAACTCGGAAAATCCCCAAATGTTTGCCAGTGGCGTATGTCTAGAACCTGCAGCCACGATGCAACTACGACAATCTGAATATGGCCCCCTTTTTATTTCTACTTTCTCTATCCTTTTCCCCGGTGGGGTTAGTAGGTTATTTTCTTTTTCCTCGGTGGGGTTGAAAATTGTTGAGATTTAGGCGCTGTTGGATAATTCCCGATGGCATGGCAGACACTTACTACTCTATACTCTAGAAAATAAAGCAAAGAGAGAAAGAAAAAAAGAAAACATTGCATCCTGACACAATTGCATTTGCAGGTGTAGCACTCTTTGCTTTTTACTTGGAATTTCCCCCTCCTACGCTTTTAGGAAGGGCGCTTGATTTGTGTTTCCTTAGCGCTCTGGTGCTCTCCATAGGTGCAGACGCACACACCAACGAAAGAAGTAAACATCAATAAGTGGGGAAGTCCAGTTCCAGACTCTGCTATCTTCTTTCTCTCTTTTCATCGAGATAATGTAATGATATTACTACATCTGCAGACCCCACCGCATCGACCAATCCAGATGTAAGAGTGACACAAAATCCAAGAAAGCAGCACATGCGAGAAGGAAAAAGAAAAAGGTCACGGCGATTCATCCAATGAGCCGCGCGACTCGGTGTTAGACTGTGTTCGTTGTACCTGGTCCAATACGGGATGACTATGGATGCGGGCGCGGGTGGCCTAGCGATTGATCATCGTTTGGTTCCGCAATTCAAGAGGCAGGGGCCTGATTGGGTCGGAAAGAATCCAGCGGCGTGTTGCGCTGCATGTGTAGGCGTTGTTGATCTTCGACATCCTGTCAAACAATATGACAGGTGCGTACGGAGTGCATACAACAGGCAGTCATGGATTGGTATGGAGGCGGTGTATTGGGGTAAACCGGAAGAGGGAACACACACGACTTGAACCTGAGTCTGAGGTGGGTTTGTATCGAGGACCTTGTAGGCGCGTAAATGGGACGGGTACTTGCTTTTTGCCTGCAGGGGCCTGTCGCATGGTCTTCGTCCCCAGAAGGATAGGTGCATTAGTTACATTTGCTAGAGCCAACATCAGAACCGACGCTTTCCTCGCCCATATGCACTGCGCGAACGCCATTGTGATTCCAACGGGCTCGAGGCTAGTCCCAGGCCCTGCGGGGAATATCCAAATCACGAGGCATTGAAGGATGCTCCTATACCGGCGCAGCAGACGGATTGCCCATTCTGGGCCTTTGAGCCTCGTGCATTGAGTTGGTCGACGCGCGTGGACGCGATGGCAAGGAAATCTGCTGTGCGGGTGGTGGAGGGGCTGCTTCGAGCTGCTTCCAGGGCTCTTCCTCCCCCTCATCCTCATCGTCGCTGGAAGACTCCTCGCCCCGGCGGCCGTGACGTTGAGTCTCATCCCTGGACTTGCGTCTCTCGCGCAGCTGTTCCTTGTGGCGAATATCTGTGCAATCCAGTTGTGAGCATTCTTCTTCAAATGTTTTCCCAGGATATACACAGCTGCGTGACTTACCTCTGATCTCCTGTGTCTTTACAGCATACTGTTGAATCTCCTCCTTGCTCAGAACCCTCAAGACAATCACATAATCCGACCGCTCCTCAAACCGTTCATTGCCCGCTTCCAATGCCTCTGGGTTCACGAGTCGTCGGTCGATCTTCGTCCAGCGAGCTCCCGGTGGGATCCCTTGCTTATGAGCATCTTTGAGGGGAGCGACCCCCTCCCTCACCGGGTTAGGCTCCTCTGGGAATGCCTGGCGTGGTGCCTTGAGGATCCCCTTGGGAGGAGCCTCTGGCTCCTTTGGAGCAGCCGGCTCGACCGCAATGAGTCTTCTAGGGTCATCTTTAGCCATGTCGGCCGGCGGCGATCGTCGCGAGTCAATGGCGTGACCATCCTCCAGCATGCGGTGGGAGCGAGAAGAGCGGTGTCCACGCGAGTGGTCTCGGTCTTGTCTGTGATGTGAGCGGTCCCGACTGCGGTCACGGTCACGGTCACGGTCGCGTTCGCTTTCGGTGTCGGTGCTGCTGTGCCTGCGACGTGCGGGTTCACGCCTGTAGTTTCGTAGGTCTTCGTCTGAGGTGTCGGCATCATCGCTGTGCGTCCGCCGCCTAGAGTGTCGTCGAGATCGACCGTGGCGACGGGCATCCGCGGGATCCAGGTAGGCTTGCTTGGCTCTTTCGTCGGCTGGAGCTGCTTCTACAAGCTCCCGCGATGGGGGCTGAACGGCATCGCGGTCATGCTCACCGTGTGAGCGTCTGTGCTTGCGTCGCGACGGACGGTGGTGCTCGAAGTCCGACATGTCGGAGTATCCGCCTCCTAAGGCCGCTGTTCCAAGTCCCATCGTGGCGAGCGCGCCGACGTCATGTGGCTTGGGGTGGTGGTCTTCTGGATAGGGGTGCTCCCGACCGTTCGCGTGGCGCGCTCTTTCGGCACGGCGGCGGCGACGCTCGTCATGTCGGGAGGGATATTCAGCGTCAGAGTCTTGAGGGACGGCGACTAGCGCTTGATCATGGAATCCATCATTCGATCTGTGCGGGTCCCGATGGTCATCCTTGCCGTACGCTGAGCTTCGTGGCCGTTCACGCCCGAGCTTGTCAAGGCCCCAGGATGTCGGGGGTGGGCCATGGTGACGGTCTTTCCGTGCTGTCCACTGGGGGTTTTCTTCCACTCCAGTGTTACTGAGTGGCCGATCGAGCGAGTATCTCGGCCCGCGAGGGCGTGGCTTGACAGGGTAGTCCCGGTCGAATTGCTCCCGGGCATTGGTATATGAGTAGGCATCGAAGTCATCGATGTCGTCGCCTTTCCTCAGCCCGTCGTACGCTGGATAGCGTGGTGAGCGAGGCGGAGGATGGACACGGTGTTGATGCGCACTGTGATCAGTCCTGTGTCTGCCATCGTTCCGTGGGTCTATGTGGCCCGTGTCGCTCGCATAGTCAGTGCTGTAGATTCGTCGATGTGCGAGATGTCGAGGAGAAGCAGCGATTATATTATGGCCGGAATCTGTAGGAAGAGGGCTCGGGTCACGGCGGTGAATTGAGTGATGCAAGGGCGAGAGATGTTGACGGGATGTGGCAGGTACAGCCAGACGCACTGGTGTCTCGTAGTCCGCCGCCGTTGATGTGTTGCTTCTGTGTCTGCTGCGGGGTTGGACGCTGTATTCAGTGCGTTTTTTGGCGGACGCAGTCGGATCACGGACTCGATGGGAGGAAATTTGGTGGGCTTCGAGTTTCGATGGTCGCCCTGAGCGGTACCCAAAAGCACTGGCGTATCCAGTATCGGACGGGTAGTCAACATAATCATAGCGCCTTGGCGCATCATAAGGGTCGTAGGAGGAGTTGAGTTCTACCATGCCGGTTGACGCTCTCATGGGATCAATCATGGAGTGTCGGGCTCGGCTGGGAGACAGGTTTCGGTAGTGACTCGACATTTTGATATTTAACTGTAAATTCGAGGGATGCAGATGATGATAACGCCTGACCGGTTGAAGTCAGGTGTGACAGTCTGTTCTCCGGTCGGCTTCGGGAGATGAGTATTTAACAATCCGAGTCGGGCAATGTAGAAATGCCCAACCTGGTCCGTTGGCTCTGAGGCAAAAGATTCGGTAGAAATTCGAGGAAATTGGAGCCGAAATTGACACGACGCCCGGAGCCCAATAGTTGCCCAACTGAACAATGGAGGGGATTCAGAAGTGTTTTAAAACGGAACGTGTGAACAATGACGCAAAAGTGGGTTGGGGTTGGACAAAAGGTTAGTAAGAATGCCAAGGGATTTCCAGAGCTGAGGATTATTCAGTCAAGGGCCTAATCAGGAAGGAACGGCTCTGTAATGAGAGATCAAGGAGAACATGAAAGGTAGACTAAGTAGACAAAGTAGATATTATATAATATAGCAACATTCGAATAAAAATGTATGATTCCATGGATCCAGAAATATCAACCTTGGGAACTCAAAGCTGTCAACCATGGATGCCATGCGTTGTTCCCGCTCTTTTAACTATGAAACTCCCTTGCTTCATATGCAAAACACTCCCCCGACAGGCGGTCAAGAAGCTCCCTTTCATCTTTTCGCCCAAGCAAAGCCATGAGGCGTATCATATGTGGATTTGAGGGTTTGAGGATCCAGATATCTTGTGGTATCACTTGACCCGCATTAAAGAGAAAAGTTGGAGGTTATTTTGGTGAAATCAAGAGGGAAGAACATGAGTATAAATCCCCTGAAATATTCTTTTTGATACCTAACAGTTTCACCCAACTTGATTAATATACAACATAGTGGCTGTGCAACTGGGTGAATTGCCTCGATCTCTCTGTAGGAATGAAGTCATAGACGAAACCACCCTTGTATCTGTTCAGGCAACTCTTAAGGTGTCCTCTGACCTCATTACACATCCATTTTTAGGGACTTTGCTTGTCTTTCTCATCTTCAGGGTAGAGATCAAAAAAGAAAAGAGGGAGCTATTATTAACGAATTTAAGTTTGTGCTATCCAATTAGACTGCCTTGACAGAGCTCCAATCGGTTGAACCCGATGTAAACCGCAGGTCTAGGCTTAATAAGAGCACAGGGTGGTACTTAGGTACTTTGATAGTTCATAGCCAGCAAAAAGATGATCTCATGGATTTTCCACCTACGAAGTACAAATCCCATCTTGCCCCTGACCACCACCTTGCCCGCACCAAGGTTATACACAACCCGTACCACCCACAGGTACATTAATTCCCAGGCACAGCGGACACGACATGAATACTGTCTTGGCATATGTCATCCACAACAATGAAAGAAACAAGATCCACTGAGCAGGACGAACCCCTTATTCCGATTCACCCTCGCACCCGCGGGAAAATCTTGGAGCCAGACGCCTGGACCGAGGCGCAGAATCTACACAAGAAATCCGCACGAAACAAAAGCCTGGGCTACTGCAACGAAACGCCCAATAACCCAGCTATTCTAGTACCGGAGATGACACCACCCGGTCACCCAGTGATGAAGCCTTAGCTTCAATATAGATGGCTCGCCTCATGTGTAAGGCGAGCAACGCGCCTATTGCCCCTCCAGGAGATGGGTTGTACTCACTCACTAATTCCAGCACTAATACCTATAGCTTCTGGATATCTGATATCCCCGGTCCCGCGGCAAATTAACATGTTCCAGTGCCCAGGTCGCGGGTTGCTAGGCGCAGTATGGCCGATCACGACCTGGGTCGCGGGTGAATATGTCGGCATCGAATAGACGGGTGCTGCCATGTTGTTTCTCTTGCTCTGGCTGGTCGATTTCGCGTTAACTTCACCGCTGCTTAAGCACTGCCGGCTTCTGTTCGCTGTGTCCATTTGCCCGCTGGGTATCCTGCTCCCTATGTTTAGGGTTTCGACTCTGTTGCCGTTGCTCTTTGGCTGTTCGAGTCGCACCTGTTCACCTTGGGTTTCGACCGGGCTTCTATACTTGGGCTTTCGATACTGCAATGGGAGCCCTGATTATGGGCGCCTGTGTATCGATGTTTCAATATAATGAAGGCCGTCTATGGCTATCTTTGGCTTTTCTCACACTGCTTCGTACAATCAGACCTCCTCTTGGCTTTATATAACTCTATCTACATTCCCAATCCTTCAGTCAACTTATTCAAAGGATTCAAGGCCTCGCAGATCAAACTATCCTCCCTACCAATCGGCTTAGCCATTTGATACTTCAAGTCACCATGTCTGCCTACACCATGTCCAACGTCATGTCCAACGCTATGTCCAACAAGTTCTCGAATGCTGAGACCGACAGCGAAGGACACAATTCAACCCCTCTTCCACACGGCTGGCGCCTGCCCCAGCCTAACGATTCCTCTTATGTCGATGCCATAAGCGGCCCGCTGATTGTGCAATCAACTCTGGCTCCGTTCCTGGATGCCATATCCGCGCTCACACCCAGATCCGACTACCTATCTACCGGCGCTCCAAGGCTGGTCCCGATATGGGTGAGGTGCTGTGGATGCGGCAATTTGGTCAATCCTAATCTAGCGCCGGAGGGGAAATGTCCGATCTGCGCGCATTGTGCGTGCAGATCCTGTGGCAGTGAGAATGTTCCCTAGATTGGGACGGATTACGCGGGGGCTCATTGTGATGCTTCAGTTCTCCTTTCTTTCCTCTTTTTCCTTGCGTTTTGGTTTTGGTGTCTTTTATTTCTTTTTGATTGATTATTCTTTTGTTTGTTGTCATCGGGCATGGGCACATCTTCAGGTCTTGGGCGTTATACTATAGACGATGGCCTGGATCAACGTTCGGACACAGTCCCGATGATGCGAACGATACGCCTGCCAGAACAAAAGTCACAAGTACGAAGGAGTCATGTGAAGGGTATAGATAAATTGTTATTTGTTTGCAATGAAGGGATGCTCTAAGATATATATACCACCACCACACAAGTAAAGGGTGTCATATCACACCCGTAGACTTCTTAGGCGCTCTTCCATTCCAAGATAGTAGTTGTTCTATTTTAGAGGGCGCTATATGATCAATTGAAGGATTGATTTCTCTTGGAACCTGGTTGGACGTTGTTGAAGGAATAGAAGAATCGATTCTAGTAGAGATAAACCATGGAAGGCCGAAACAGATGGCGACTACACCAATTATGAATGTCCACGAGGAATTGTCTCCTCTAAACTGTCCTACTGGTAGGCCTACTTACGTGGGAGGCTGAAAGACGCGGAGGTCAGATTTGAGGACGTTTGCGAAGTTGCCTACTGGAAAATAGATTGCTAAAGTCAAGTACTTGGTGGTGAAGGAATCCGTTGGTATTAACTTTAAAACTTTATGTCATATGCTATTGCATTCCACTGCTTCTGTCTGATACTATTGGATTAGAAACAACGTAGGAATATGCGAGGTGGAGGAATATTGAGCAAAAAATCTTCGAGTTGAACACGCTGAATGTGTGAATTGAACTGGGAGAACATATCTTCGCCGAAACTCTTTCTTTACCTGGTCTATCTGCCCTCCAATGGCTCAAATTTCTAATATCAAGAGGTCATGTTCCGACCTCGGGAGGCCTGTGCGTAATAGCGACGACATTCAGCCCTATGGTTGCCCAGCGGGGCCCTTTAGCTTACCGAAAATATAAACCCGCCTAACACAGCCAGGCCAGGTCAATAGCGTATATGGTGGAGACAATTGCATTAATTATAAAGGTATCCAAAACATGCACGAAACACACCAAGCGCCCCGAATTATTGATCCCTAGGGGGATTTTTCCCGGTGGTTACGCCCCGAATGTGGGGACTGTGGAACAGCAGCCCCGTTCTCGGGCGGCGGGGCCAGTCCAGCCTCCAGCCGCAAGCGGGTCACGACGGGTCCCAGGGCAAAATGACTCTCCATGCTGCTATGGTCGGCACACGGGCTCTTCTTGATCGGCAGCAGCCAATCGAAGACATTGTATCCCATGACCTGCTGGATATTTTTTAATGGGCTGCCAAGGTCGAAGGGATTCTCGCCCGGCAGAGTGTGGAGGATGGCGAAGACGTGCCTTTGTTCGCCCGGGGAGGGGTTTGTTGTTTGCGATTCCGTTGCAGACGACGGTGCTTGCAGTGGGTAGGAGACCATGCGGAATGTCGGAGCCCAGGGCGACTCGACTACCCAGAGTCGCTCGAGGAGGTGTTCCGGGACACGGATGGCGAGGGTCCAGACGGCGGTGCGTCGGTTTAGGTTTTCGATTGTTGTGATGTTGAAGATGCTCATTTGAACTGAGCTGAGGGTCATTCCGGCGGTGAAAAAGGCAAAAAGGCCGCTCCTGGTGGGTTTGATCAGACTTGGTAAAATTCGTAGTTCCTGAGGATGGGCACTTACAGTCCAATGCAGACACACCAATGGGGGTTTACTCCTCCGGTCTAGTTATAATGTCAGTAACAGGCTCTTGTAGATTTGTATGGTGGCTGGCTCGTGGAAGTCTGACCTGGCGTCGAATCTCCGCTGTAAAATAAGCACACACTATGAGAGCAAAGGTACAGAATATGCTGGTATAAGCAACGAATTGAATGAAGAATTTGAACGATGTCTCTGACACCACACCTCCAACCCTGCATTCTGTCAGCTGGGTACTAGCTTTGCGGTAACTTGTTATTATCATACCAAGGACAAAAATGGTCCATTTTGCGCACACATCGACCCAACTCGCGGCAGTGGTGCGCCCTGTCTGTCTTGTACTGACAGCACGTAGTGCACCACAGGGGCCGGCCGTCCGCCTGGCAGATGAAGACATCCTTTGTATAAAAGCTCTCCAACCCAAGATCCGACTGAACCGCGGTGTCTACCGCAGTGAAGTTCGAGCCTCTCTCCACATCCGCGTCTGTCCGGGTTGTCTTCTCCGGATCGGGTTTGAGCGTGCTTTTGTTTCCACGACGGCGTTTTGATTGCTTTGCATTCTCGTCATCTGCCACTTTTTGTTCGCCGAGGGGAAGGAATCCAGGATTCCACAGGACTTGATAATAAAGATGCAGGTATGAAACGACCATGGGGATTAAAAGGACGTAATAGATCGCGATGATCGCGGCGCCAGCGCCGACTCGGGGGCCTCGGTTATAGGAGGGTAACGGATGAATTAGATAGTCGACTTGGTTTCATATTGTTAGTTTCTGGGTAAAGAAGCCCGTGATCAAATTCGTAAAAAACTCACTGCATAATGGTTTCGTGACCGCATAGGAAGCGTATGTCACAGCGCCGAGTAACACAGGCGGGATGAGCCTGGATACTACGACGTTGGCGCGCTTCTGCGCGGGAGACGCCATATATATGGAGTCAATACAACAATATGAAATGCATGGATTTTAATGAATTTCCTCGGGGGACTGCAAGGACGGATCGAGTCTAGGGAAGGTCGTTGAATCAAACAGTGCAAACCTGACGTAATCGGGGTTCCCTGCCCAGGTGCCCAGCCCCGGTGCCCATGTGCCTGGGTTCGTCCCCGTTTGGGGTCCCATGGATCGGGGCATCGGTAGAACCTTGAAACACCCCATTGCCCTAGCCCAACAACCTCAGCTACCATGTTGACACGAATTTCGCAAATTCCGGGTCTACTATTACTCATTCCATACATCTCAGCTGGGACCGTCAGATAAGGCCTAACAATGTCAGATCACCTCATGCTAACCTCTTTTTAGATCTTGACGGTGTTACGGTTGTACTCGATAGAACTCGATATAGTATCTGGAAAGACACATGGCATGGAATATCCGCGGGTTTACGGGTGAGAATTTAAATTAGAAATCAGCCTTCGGGTTCCACAATATCTCGTAATCTGTTATTTGCGAAAAAAAACACCAAAAATGTCCAAAACAACAATGACGAAACGGAATTTTATTTTTTTTCATCATATTCAGGTGTTGAGAAACCAAAGCCTGGGTGACTTAGGCAACACTGGCCAGGGCGCGGAGCCCGTAAACACCTGACTCTTGACTTGATCGATGACTCCTCATTTTGCTTTTCGAAGCAGCCGGTGCCTGGAAACCTGGGAAAAGTGGAGTATATCGCACGCCTTGGAAACCAATTGAGCGAGTTCGTTTACCAAGGCATCAACCTCGAAGAAAATTCAAGATGTAGAATTTAGACCGTTATTTCGGGGCATCCGAGTGACCAGAACCCGTTGGTGCACATACATTCTCTCGGGTAAGCCAGGCCACTCGAGACGGTGTGAGCATTTGCTTAGCCCTGGAGAATAGTGGACCCGTTGTTGACTCAAAACGCCTGGTCTTCAGAAATGATTCATTCTCACATTCTAGGCGCAACTATGGTAATCTGGGCAATGACAGAGCCCCGGATTACACTAAGCCACTCCCCTGGGCAAACCATCTTGCCGGATGATTTGCGACTAAGGCCAACTTTTACCCATTGCCCGAATAAGTGCCCGGGTAATGAATTTGGCAATTTGGCCAATTACGATGTGGATCTCGCAAGGCAGCCTGGGCTGTTGACTGTTCTAGGAACGCTGCCTTGCGCTTCTGGTTCTATTACATGTATTCAAGTTTCTTCAGGTGTTATATAGCTTTCGTAGATCCCATACTTAAAATTCAATTCCATTCTCAAACTCAATCAACATCTTCAAGTATCAGTCCAACAAGACCTTCCCGCTCTACAACTATAAAGAACCTCGACTCCCTGCTTTTCACCAAACATACTATCCTGTCTATAATATCAATCCAATCTATCCAACCCATCATAGCAATGGCGTCTCTGTGGTACTGCTGCAACTGCAACTTCGGCCCTCACAACTCCTCCCTCTACGACGCCTGCATCCAGTGCGGAACCCATCGTTGCGCTCGCTGCGTCAACGAGAAGCTCTCTGACAATATGAGCGGCCACTCCCACTCGCACTCGCACTCCCACAACAGCAACCCGATCTCCGCATATCCAACTGCCGTCTCTATGCACTCACCTCCCACACCAACCTTGAAGACCACAGCCATGTCCATTGTCGTACCAGAGCTTCCCGGTTTACGGCCTCTACCACGGGCCGACTGCACAGGTATCTCATCGGCCTCACTGCCTGGAACGAGGCAACACGCTCCAACCTACATGTATATCTGTTGCGAATGTGGAGACGGGCCTAAGGTCTTCAACGTCCAACCCAAGTGCGTGGTCTGCAACCACGCGGCCTGCGGCAATTGCGAGGAGATCAAGTGAGACTTTTTGAAACACCATCTCGCGGGCCGAGACAGGGTACTACGAATACAATGGTAAGTGACTCCGATGCTCACTCAGCATTTGGTTCTTGAAGCTGACTCGGCATAGTGATTCCGAACTTTACTATTTCTTTTTTTTAGTTTTCTTCCCCTTATCTCTGGAATGTTTTTTTGTTATGCAAAGCGGGTCATGGGTCATGAGCATATATGGTGTAATGCTTTTCATTTTGTTGTTAGACTAGAATTTTGTATACTTGCGGGTTTCCTTATTTGGTTTAGCTTAAGGCCAGTGGGGCTGGATTCCCCGGGTCTGTCTGCCTTGGGTTTTGATTTTGATTTTGATTTTGATTTTGATCTGATATGTTTCTTCTTTTTTTCTATTTTTTATTACTTATGGAATCAAATATTATGTTTATTTCTACAACTCTTCCTCGTTTATGCGCCAAGCAGTAGAGTCATCAAGATCTTCGAGGCTTGCAGCAAACCCCCTGCTCTGAGCCTCACGGGCACGGCCTCAAGTATTATTGTTAATCATGGTTGGTTGGAATAATTTGCGGCTCAGTCAAAAATGGACCCCGCTATGCTGAGTGATGTAGTCTGTATGCAAGCCACTACGAACCAGTCTGCTTCTCCTGTTCTTGTTACCGCTCCTTTGCCCTGACATCTGCAGCAAACAGCCCTATGGCCCATAGTAAAAGAAGCGGTCTTGGTCCTCGGAAGCTAACACGGATGATGTCTATTAATCCTTGTGCTCCGCTTCTTTGATCTTATTTACCTTATTTACCTTTTTTTACCTTTCTTACCCTTTAGTCTTCATCTGCACACCTATTTACGGCTTATTTTCTTACTCTGACACAGACTCAGCCCCCTATGGCATGTTCTATGATGTTATTCCCACTTCCCCATATCCCCATATCCTGTCTCCCGTCTCCCAACTATGTCATTATCGTAGCCCCCACTTCCAGTTGGGGCTGTGCTGGACTGTGCGCCCCGGACCGGGTTTGCTTGGCTTTTCCCACTCGACTTTTTATGTTGTACGTGCGCGCTTGTCGTCCCATCATTCTGAGACCGTAGCAAATTATCACCATATCCACAATTCATCCCGCCTACTAGAATATTCCTTGGCCGTTTTCTTGCGCTTTTAATGTTTGCCCGGTCGCTAACTTCATTTTCGGGCGCTGGGCGCGGGATCTATCTCTGGCATGGCTATATGGCTATACGGACCTATGATGTACTCCATACATAATATCACTATAAGAAAAGAGATATAACCGAAATTGAGAAAGCCCCGGGCCAATCAGCAAGAATCTGTTGAATCCAAGACATCCGGTCCGCTGGTCTGCCTCGTCCTGACTCAACTCGTATAGAATGTTTCTGCAATAGGAAAGACGTCATGGGCGCATTGCATGCTTTGATTAAAAGAGATATTATTAATAAAGATCAACTCACCGTATACACGCTATTACTTCACTATTATTATTTTTGAATATCTGAATCTTCTTGAAACAGTCACACCAACCCTGGCCCCCATCTCCCTGACCGGATTCTGCACGCTATACTTAGCATCCACCAGCCGTAGGAACCCACATCTTTTTTCATGTTCTAACTTTGTAAGGGAATTGGTCTTTTCCCTGTTCTGGGTCTAGACTTGGTGTTTAGATTTGACATGTTTTCTTGCTCCATATCTCAGCTCAGATGGTGCACGGCTGAAACTATGTATCTAGTATGTTGAGGGTGATGTGGGTCTGGCTAAGCTCTTTGCAGAGACGACTTTATCAAGACGGTTATTTTATTTTCTGGTTCTTTTTTGCTACACATGAATGAGTCAATCATTTTTAGCGTGTTTTTCAGATGAATATGGTTTATTTCGGAGGTCCGATAGATTGACTTAGAACTCATGCATAATCCAAGCCACTTGCAAGGTCATTGGTGCTTATTTCATTACTGAAGATGGAAAAATACTAATAGTTGGAAAGAGAAAAAACAAAATACATATCGACTGATTGCTATGAATATGTTCTGTGAAAACCCGCCGAGATTCTAATGGTACAACCGCACCTTTCAGTGTGCAGATTAGCAGTAGCCAGAGCTCCCTCAGGGCTGAAACAGCTGAAACTGCCGAAACTGCCAAAGTTACGACCAGCAGCTGAGACGCAGACGCCCCAACACCGTTTTGTCAGGTCACTGGGCAATGAAAGGCCTAGAGCCTAGATTCAACAAAAAAAGGGGGGGGAAAGGTGGCCCAAAGAGCACGAGGCCCCCAATCGCGTAGATCAAATGCATTTGGAGCGCAGGGAAGAAAACGCCGAATCGGCTAATGATGCAGAGGAAAGGCAGGTCATGAACGCGCGAGCCTTGAAAAGAGATGGTGGCATGGGATATTGAATTCAAAGATGGATGGCGGCATGGCCATAGCGAGGATTGTCTGAGTCCATGTGGTGTGATGATGTTTTTCCCCCGCCATCAAAGTTCTTTTGATGGCGGCGTTCACAAGACTGATGGAAGACAGCTCACCTGGAGAGGACTCTTGAGGGGTCCAGTGAATGAGGGTGGGAGAATGTTACAGGGACAAGACACGCGACGGGTCTTGGAGGAAGCGCCTACGGTATGCGGCTATCTCGGAGGCCACAGTGTTGAAATCTTTCACCTTGTCACGCCGTAAGTCGTTGATGATCTCTTTCAGACCAGCGAGATATGTTTCTTTTTCTTCTTCGGTTTGACCTTCTCGGACAGAGCCCATCTGGACGAGAATCTTGTCGTCTGTCGAGGTTAACGGCTCTGTGGTCAGCATTCGAACAGGGTAAAAAAGAGATGGCAAATGAGTTGGAAGGAAAGGAAGAGGAGGCAGAGACGAAGGCAGTAGAGCAATAAACAGAAAGTAAAAACAGACTAGATAGTGCAATACGCCGGTTGGGGAGCTCGAGGACGAGGTGGGGTGTTGCACGTTGTTCATGTCGACGCACCGCTTAGAGTCATGTCTCGAAGATGCTGAAACTCGCAGGATCTGTCATTGCAGACACCCCCGGCTAACTCATATGGACACATGTATTTCATGGAATCAATATTATGACTGTAAGTTAGCGAGCGGTAGCCACTCGGAACGTCGTCGGCATAATGCGGGTGGTAGCGATAAGCCTTGAAAGTTCGCAGTGGGCTGGTGTACGGCGTGAATCTTTGCTCGGAAGTCGCGGGCAATGCTTCAGTCTAGATAGGGGTTAGTATGGGGTCATTAGAGAATTCCTCTGAGAAGGGTAGTGTTCATACGCCAGGAGCGCCAACCTGTAAATCTGACCGAGGTAATGGGGCTGGCACCTGAGGTGTGCTGGTTAGTTCTTCATCAGCTTGAGTCAAGTCAAATGATGGTGCCGAGACTGCTGTGTTTTCTACGAGACCGGAAAGAGCTGGGCTGAATGGAGGAGGGCTGTAACTCGAGCCTTCAGACTGTGCTTCAGCATCAGGCTCTGGGGGCTCATATCCGTCGGACTCCGCAGACTCTTCACGCTGAGAATGTTCGCTAAGGTGATGTTGAGAAACGTATTCGTCGGCAGAGGTTGCACTAGGATGAGTGATGGCAGAGGGCGAGCTCCGAGACGCAGATCGCTCTGAAGAGTCAATCTCCATAGGCCCTGAGAATGAGGGCACTGTAGCAGAGTGGAGATCGGCCTGAGCTGGCGAGGTAGCAGGTTCATCCTCACTCTCGCTGGACGAATCAGAACTATCACTGCTGCTGTCATCAGATTCTTGCATAGCAGACCCAGCAGAGTCGGACTCAAATGAAGCCGATGCCTGTGCAGTGCTATCGATCACACCATTTGCCACTTCCTCAGCATAGGCTTCTTCAACGGATGCTTGGGTGGCAGCGCCTTCGGCTGGTGCGTCTAGTTGGACAACAGGGGCAACCGGCATGAGAGTGTCAGGGGTGATCGTCGTCGGTTTAGTCTTTGAAGAATCTGGGTAATGGTTAGTTGAGGCGCAAAATTTCTCTCGGAAATACCCAAGAATGATCATGTCCCAGCAAGAGACAAAGAGAGAGAGAAAGAGATAGCGAGAAAGAGACAGAAGATAGAAAGAAAAATTACCTTCTTCAGAAGTAGCTGCAACCACACTGGATTGTCCACCGGATGACGATGCCCCAGAATCATCCAGGGTGCGAGGTGACTGGGTTCGGCTGGCAGCAAGCTTCGATTTCCTTCGTAGTTCTAGCTCCGCAATCTTGCGGCGCATAGCTTGAATTTCCATATCCTTAAGTCGAATGTCTCCTTGGTCACTGAGACTAGAAGGGCCTTGTGGTGTAGCTGTCGAAGCTCGGGTGGCAGGGGGATTGGATTGGATAGGAGGCTTCACGATGGTCGAGGTCACTATCGGCACTGGTTCCTGTTCTGGGCTCGAATCCAACTCCATGTCGTCATCCTCATCATCGCCGTATAGTGATTCATCGTCGCTGATTGCAATGATGAGTTTATCGGTAGGGTCGAATCGAGTAGCAGCCGGGTTAAAATGCTTCTTCGGAGGTGCAACTGGCTCATCGAAATCGGAAGCCCGAGGCCGCTTGCGTTGGGTTGCTCGAGATATCGATGTTGAGTCAAGGTCCATCACCTGTACTGGCTCAGAGGCAATAGCTTCATGTGAATCCTGCTCCAATCCAGTCATTAGAAGTCCTGGAAGCCCAGCGGAGCGACGCGATTCAGGCACAGGAGGTCGAAGAGGAAGCGGGTGTTGAATAGCTGGTGCTGGAGATTCCAACTGGATCGGTGGCAGATTTGCCTGACTTAATTTCTGGGTCTTCAGCAAAGTTTGTCTTTTGAGCTCTTCAATTCGTTTTCTTGCCAAGTCGGTCTGGGCTTTGCTCTTCTCCTTTATGAGGGCTTCCTTTTGAACTGGACGGGTTTCATCAACTGGTATCGCAGGGTGGGATTTTGCACTGCCAGTTGGTGAAGTCTCTTTGGATGTCGCCTTCGCAGCTTTCTCAGCCAGCATCCGGGCGATAAGTTCCTTCCGTTCCAGAGGTTTGCCAGATTTGGAAGAAGGGGCGGCGGATGGGGCAGAAGGTTGGGGTACTGGCAAATCTGACCTCGTGCTGCTGTGATTCTCTGCTATCTTGGTCAACTCAGCTGGGTTGCTAAATCCAAGTCCCTTGCTAGCAACTGGAGCCGCGGTGGAGGTCTTTTCAGAAACTGTTGGCGCCTCCTCAGATGACGTGGTGACCTTGATCCCGACTTCTTCGTAAAGGCGTTTCAAAATCATGGGGTTGATGCCCTCCGCGACCAGTTCATTGTAGCGGATATTATGGGGCGCCAAGCTAAGCAAAGCGCCTTGGGCTTGAATCCGTAACTGCGCCGCTGATTTCTGAGGTGGAGGGGCGGGAACAGTTGTAGGTGGATCCTGCCGCTGAGACTGCATCGCATGGTGGACCATGCTTGCGTCTGCTGAGACTGACAAAGGAGGGTTGTATGCTGCATGTTATTAGTAAAACAAAATTAAAACTGGGGAAGCATGGGAGTAATACGTGATCCACTACTCCTAGCGGACTGTGCGCTAGAAGATATTGTTTCTCCTTCTTCCAGATCCAAATACTGGCGCGTAGCCTTACGTGTCGTCGGCTGTAGTGACCTTTCATCCGACTCCTCACTAACCTCGCCTTCTTCGCGGTGATTATCTGCCGGAGCTGGGACGTTTGTCATATGTGCGGCTGGTGTTGATTGGTGTGAGACATGTCCTTCTATACCCTGATACGGTATGGGGGGATTTGAGGACCCTGTTGGCATGGGGGGATAGCTCATCGGAGCAAACGGCATTGGAGGGAAAGGAGGTGGGAATTGTGACACGTCAAAGTGGTTGAAGAAGGGAAACTGAGGCGGAATGAATGCTGAGTTTCCAGGGCCATTTGAACCTGAGATTCGTGAATTCGCGTTGAGGCTTGTCATGTTATAGTCGAAGGTTGGCCCAGGATTTGTCGCTGGTGGCTGATGCATTTGAGAGTAATCTGAATTGACCGGAAAGTTCTGGATCGAGGGGTATGCAGGAGGCCATTGCTGTGCATAGTTCGGATGGCCACCGTATGAGGGAGGTTGGTCAGACATGCTTATGTTGTGCGCAGGGATAAAAGAGATGTATTCTCTACGTTTCTCAAGAGCGACAGGCTGGAGTTGAAGAGAGGTCACGATTTCAAAGACCAAATCTCATGATGTCTTCAAGGTCAAGCAGGTGGAGAGGTACCGGTATGTCTTCCGGAAAAGGATAAAAAGGATACGCAGAACTTCAATTTAGGAGTCACTTTGAGGAGTGATAATGATCTGATGGCGATCTAGAAACGTGTAAGGGTCATGCGACTGTGGATCCAGCTTATAGAACGATAAAGAGATGGATAAAGGTGTTGAACTCGAGAAGAATTGAGGTACGCGGTCGTCTCTAAGGTCTAAGCGCCTTCTTTGACAAAAATGATCGAGTATCTCACGTGATATACGCACGGGCCACATGCGATCGGCGGGCGCCCGAGGAACGCAGAGTAAACAAACATCATGGATATTGGGGTGCGTCACTTAGAACATCTTGTCTCTTCTTCCAACTTTTCGGCAGCCTCACACTTGTCTTCATTGTATTTTTCCACTTGATCTCTTCGGTTTTTTGTGTCCTATCACACTCACCTCCACTACACTTACAACCGAGATTAATAGTCCTGGCTATGATAACGACTGCTGCGCTCAAATAATGTCCCATTGAGATACGATCATCATGCTTCCCTCCCAGTTGAACGGCTCGCCAAAGCGCGCCAGTCTGTTTGGACGCCCGTCGTCTTCACAAGGAACATATTCACCACAAGCGAGGCCCAAATCGGCCATCATTACACAATCCCATGGACTGGAGTCAGCGAGAGGTCATCTGCGCAACACATCTGTGTCACAGTTGTCGCCAACATTATCACTAAGCGGCAATCGCGAGCGATCAAACTCTGCAAAGAACAGTCCTTCCTCCGGAACATTTGCGCCAAGTTTTATCAAATCTGAGGAACTACGTCGGGGAGCAGATCAGATTCGTGGTCTCGAAGGAGAAAATGATTTTTCAGGGAACAAATACGTGTGGTTAAAAGACCCTCAAAAGGCTTTTGTGCGAGGGCTGGTTCTGGAGGAATTTGAAGCAGGGCGGCTGTTGGTGCAGACCGACGATGGCGACGTATGGATATTACCCTATCGAGTAGATGAAATGCGCTGACACTGGAATAGCAACGAGAACTGGATGCGGATCAGGTCGACAAAGTCAACCCTGCCAAGTTTGACAAGGCAGATGATATGGCAGAGCTGACACATCTGAACGAGGCGTCTGTGGTGCATAACCTGCACACCAGATATCAGTCAGACCTAATCTATGTTCGTCACACCGGGAAAAATGCACAAATTCATGGTTGTAACTGACTTGCTGGCTGTATAGACTTATTCTGGACTTTTCCTGGTAACAATCAACCCGTACTGTCCCCTGCCAATCTACACCAACGAGTACATCAAAATGTACAAGGGGCGCGGGAGAGAGGAGACCAGACCTCATATTTTTGCCATGGCGGATGAGGCCTTCCGGAATCTTGTCGAGGAGGGCAAGAACCAAAGCATCCTTGTAACGGGAGAGTCTGGCGCGGGTAAAACAGAGAACACGAAGAAGGTTATCCAGTACCTCGCTGCTGTGGCTACTTCTGATACGCCCTACGGCCGGTCCGGAGCGAAGCAACTCACAGGTCTTTCGCAGCAGATTCTAAGAGCCAACCCTATTCTCGAAGCCTTTGGTAACGCCCAAACGGTCCGAAATCACAACTCCTCACGATTCGGAAAATTTATTCGCATTGAGTTCTCGCGCGCAGGCCAAATTTCTGGAGCTTGGATCGATTGGTATTTGCTCGAGAAATCGAGAGTCGTCAAGCCTAACCCCAACGAGAGAAATTACCACGTTTTCTACCAGCTTCTCCAGGGGGCAGACCGCAGTACACGCGAGAAGCTTCTTCTAGCGGACCTTCAGATCGAGGATTTCGCCTATACGAGAGATGGAAATGATTCCATCGTTGGCGTCTCTGACCAGGATGAATGGAAATCGCTGATTGAAGCTTTCCATGTGATGGACTTCGACGAGGAGGATCAGCTGTGTATTCTACGGACCATCGCTGCTGTTCTGCACCTAGGAAATGTGGGTGTCGCAAAAGCGAGTGTGCGCGCAGACCAGGCAACTCTGGCGCCTGAGGGATATTCTAGCATGGAAAAGGCTTGTCATCTTCTTGGTATTGAGCCCGAAGCCTTTGTCAAGGGTCTTCTGCATCCACGCGTTAAGGCCGGCCGGGAATGGGTGGAGAAGGTCCAGACACCAGAGCAAGTCCGCATGGCCCTAGATGCACTCTCAAAGGGTATCTATGAGCGCGGATTTGGAAACCTTGTCGCTAGAATCAATGGCCAACTTGGTCGCTCGATGGCCAGCGACGACAACTATTTCATTGGGGTCCTTGATATTGCTGGATTTGAGATTTTTGACAACAACAGCTTCGAGCAACTCTGCATCAACTACACAAACGAAAAGCTTCAACAATTTTTCAACCACCATATGTTTGTTCTTGAGCAAGAAGAATATGCGAGGGAACAGATTGAGTGGCAATTCATCGACTTCGGGAAGGACCTGCAACCAACAATTGACCTCATCGAGTTGACCAACCCCATCGGCATTTTTTCTTGTCTTGATGAGGATTGTGTGATGCCCAAGGCCACAGACAAATCATTCACGGAAAAGCTCCATGGCCTCTGGGACCGCAAAACTCCAAATTATCATGCTTCTCGTCTCAACCAGGGCTTCATTCTCACCCATTACGCCGCAGAAGTTGAGTACAACACTAGTGATTGGCTTGAGAAGAACAAGGATCCGCTAAACGACAACATTACACGCCTGTTGGCAGCCTCGAACTCACCGCACGTAGCAAATCTGTTCTCCGACTGTGCAGACTCAGAGGAGGATGGTGCTGGCAACCACCCCAGAAGCCGTGTCAAGAAGGGCTTGTTCCGTACAGTGGCCCAAAGACACAAGGAACAACTATCCAGTTTGATGGCTCAGCTCCACTCGACGCATCCTCATTTCGTCCGGTGTATCCTGCCTAATCACAAGAAGCGGCCAAAGATGCTGCACGCTCCATTGGTTTTAGATCAGTTGCGATGTAACGGTGTCCTGGAGGGCATCAGAATCGCTCGAACCGGATTCCCGAATCGCTTGCCGTTCACGGAGTTCCGACAGCGCTATGAGGTCCTTTGCCAGAACATGCCGAAGGGGTACTTGGAGGGACAGAGTGTTGCTCGCACTATGCTGGAGAAGCTCGGCATGGATCGGGGCTGGTACCGCGTTGGTCGGACGAAAGTTTTCTTCAGAGCAGGTGTTCTGGCCGATCTAGAAGAGAAACGTGACCAGCTCATCCGAACTATCATGTCCAAGTTCCAGTCTGTGGCACGGGGATTTGTTCAGCGCCGTATTTCCAACAAGCGACTCTACCGCGCGGAGGCAACCAGAATTATACAACAGAACTTCCACGCTTACTTGGACTTGAAGGGGAACCCATGGTGGCGGATGTTCTCCAGAATGAAGCCCCTGCTGGGTGACACAAGGAATGCAAAGGAAGTCAAAAAGCGTGACGACAAAATCCAACAACTGGAAGCCAAGATGAAACAGGATCTTGCGGATCGGAACAAGCTGGACGAGGAAAGACGTCGGACTGAGATCGAGATTCAGAAGATACAGCATACTTTGGAAAGTGAGCGCGCACTTGCATTGGACAAGGAGGAGATCTTCAAGCGACTGCAAGGCCGAGAAGTGGAGCTTGCGGAGAAGCTTGCTGGTGCAATCGCCGACCAGGAAGCCCTTGAAGAGCAACTGGATGAATTGATCGATACAAAGAGAAAAATCGACGACCAGCTGCAACTTCGGATTACCCAACTGGAACAGGCTGGTCTGATCATTCAGCAACTCGAGTCAGAAAAGAACAGTCTGCAATCTCGGGTCAAGGAGCTTGACAGCAAGCTTTCTGAAACGGAGATGCAGTTCTCTCAAAAAGACGGCCAAATTCAAGAACTAGGCCAGGAGATCAAGATGCTCCAAAGCCACCTGAGCTTGAAAGATCGTAAGCTTCAAGACCTGGAAGCCAAATTGTTGAAGACCGACCAAGATCTTGATATCAAACTCGCAAACACTTCCAAGGAACTCGACAAATCTAAGAAACAAATCCGCGATCTCTCCGATGAGAACAGATCAATTCGTGATCAGATTTCCGAACTCTCGAGTACTTCCACAGGCTACGAAGACCTACTGCGTCGAAAGGAGAGTGAGATTACAGTTCTTCGAAATGACGTTCAGAAGCACGAGGAAGAAAAGAGAAGCGTTGAGTCCGAAAAGGCTTCGCTTGCGGCACGCCACGACAACATGCAATCCAGACTCCGTGAGGTACAAGCCGAGCGAGATGCCATGCGCTCCGAACAGACTCAACTTCAACGAGAAGCCGCAGACCTCAAGAATCTGCTGGAGAATAAGAGATCCGAGGACGCCGAGGCTGGAGAGAGCAGGAAGCTGCTAGAGCAACAGGTAAACGATCTCAAGAGCCAGCTCTTCCAGGCTCAAGCCGACCTCAGCCGAGAACGCCAGTCACGAGATGACGTGCAAATGCTTTCCGAACACAATCTTGCACAGTTGACTCAGAAATATGAGACACTCAACGACTCTAAGATTACGATTGAGAAAGAGATGTACATCCAGCAAGATAGTTTGCGTCGCGCTACGGAGGCGCGAGTTGCGGCGGAAACAACAAGGAAAGAACTGCAAAACGAATTGATCAAGCTCCGTGAGAGGTTCACTGACGCTGAAACTGCCCGCATGAATGCCGAGGCCGAGATTGAGCGAAAGATCATGACTCAGGCCGAGGAGCGCATGACAAGTTCACGCAAGGACCTCGAGGAAAAAGCTCGCCAGCTTGAAGAGGTTGAAACAGAACGATCACAGCTCTCAGGGCGCATTCAAGAGCTTATGCACTCGATCTCTGAATCCGACAACTTCCGTCTGCGTCATGATCAGCACAAGGAGCGTCTTGAACGAGAGCTTGTGACTCTCAGAGGCAGACTGACGGCGTCCGAAAACGATAACAAGTCCCTTTTGACCAAGATTCAGCAAAAGAACCTTGACATTGCCCGATCA
The DNA here is from genome assembly GCF_000769745.1 of Penicillium expansum. Taxonomy (NCBI): domain Eukaryota; kingdom Fungi; phylum Ascomycota; class Eurotiomycetes; order Eurotiales; family Aspergillaceae; genus Penicillium; species Penicillium expansum. The sequence continues at coordinate 37,043 of NW_015971257.1, forward strand.
AACTCGAAGGCCAGTGATAACAACCGACTCCGTTTGACCAATCTTCAAAAGGAGAAGGCCAGGCTCGACGAGGAGACGAAGAAACTAAGTCGTCAAGTAGAAGACTCGCAGGTCATGATTACATCCTTGGAGAAGCAGAAAGAGAAGTTGTCATTGAGTTTGGAGGACTTGAATCATGAGGTCAACCGCGAACACAAGACCAGTCGTAATGCTGAAAAGGCTGCTTCAACAGCGAATCTCCAACTAGCAGAGGCCAATCGGAAGCTCGAAACCGAACGACAGCTTCGCAATCAAGCTCAAGCTAATACCCGTCAAACCCAGGGTACCCTTGATAGAGCGAACAAGGAGATTGAGGACTTGCACCGCAAATTGATCCTGTTGCACAAGGTCTTCGAGCCTGAGGCTACTGAACCAACTCAATCCTGGGAGGCTGTTCAGCCACACCTCTCCAAGCAAGTTGATCTGGCCCAAGTCCTTGAAACAGTTCAGAACAAGCTGGGAGTAACCGAGGAAAAGTACGCTAGAGCAGAAAGCCAGCTTGCTGAAATGCGCCGACGCCATGCGGATGAAATGAAGGAGCTCGATATCAAATATTCCTCCTCCAAGCGCGCTTTGCTCGAGGAGATCGACCAAAATGAAGTGGCCAACAACCGTACTCCGGCTCACCTCAGAAAGAACTCCGAAAACGCCGCTAAGAGATACTCTAACCCTACCACGCCCAATCGACGCTACAATGTTTTCGAAGCACCAAATGACTCCGCGCGCTCCGACCGAACAGTGGATACACAGGGCTACCAGAGGCGCATGGATACAGCCGCCGAGCTGGAAGAACTTCAGAATAAATTGCAGATGACCGAGATGCAAAACAAGCACCTGCAGAGCCAGCTTGGACGCTCGACTCCTTCGGCGGATATCTGGCAGGATGACAGTCCTTCCATTCGTCGCATGCAGCTTCTCGAGCGAGAGAATGGCCGTCTTCACGACCAACTAGACGACTCTTCTAAGAAGGTTTCATCATTGGAACGTAGCATCCGCTCTGGAGAATTGTCACTACGCGACGTTCAAGCTAAATCGCACGAAGAACTGTACGACCTTATCAACTCGCAAGAGCAATCTAGGCGCTCACTCCTCAAGGTTCATAATGAAACTATGAGTGAGTTTGGTGATGCTAAGGCTCACTTCGAAAAGTTGAAGCGCGCCAGGGCGACATTGGAGGTTGAACTTCGTGATGCCCTTTCCGAGGCCCAAGAGCTGCAAGTTGGTAGAGACCAAGATGCCGTCAGCCGTAACCAGCTTCTTCAAGAATTCTCGGATCTCCAGATTCGCCTAGATGCCGAGTCCTCGAGGTCGGCTGATCTGGAGTCAAGCCTCATGTTGTACAAGAGTCGCTCCGATGAGTACTTCAACAAGCTCGAGCAGGCCGAAATTGCAGTTATGAAGGCTTCACGCGCTGAGCAGTTCGCCAAGTCTCAAGGCCAGGAAGCCGAAGAAACCTGTGCTCAGATTATGTCCGAGCGCAAGGAGATGGACGCGCTTGTCGAAGACTTGCAGCGACAGGCACAGTCTCTCGAGGCTCGGATGGAAGACCAAGCTGCTGAGCTCCAAGGTGCCTTGCAGGCTAAGCAACGTCTCCAGAATGAACTCGAAGACTACCGCAATCAACGCGCCATTGATCTTGAGGACAAGGAGACCTCTATGGAACAAACCCGACAAAAGTACCAGAGGGAATTTTCTACTCTCAACAATGAACTCGAGATGGAACGTGAGCGTGTCCTCAACGGCCGTGGAGAGACTTCCCGTCTCCGTGAGGAGTTGGAAGATCTTCGCAGCAAATGGGACAACGAAGTCCTCAATAGCTCAACATGGGCTAAGGAGAAAGCTCGCATGGATGTTGTTCTGCAGGATGTCACCAACTCTCGTGACGAAGCTGTCAACGCACACAACGAGGCTCAGAGCAAGGTTGTTTCACTCTTGTCCCAGGTGCGCACCCTTCGGACCTCCGTTGAGGATGTTCACGCAGAGCGTGATCTGCTTCTGAAGGACAAGAAGATGCTGGAAGGCCGATTGGCTGAAGCTGGCGAGCGACTTGAGGACCTTGCTAAGGGTGAAAGCCCATCTATGCGAAACGCTGCTAGTATGGACCGTGAGCTTCTTGAACTCAAGTCTAGAATTGCGCAGCAGGAAGACGTTTCTGCTGCTGCGGTTGGCAAGATGCGCCGCGCAGACGCCCTGGCAACCGAAATGCAGAAGGAGGTCACTGCTGAGCGGGAGGCCAATGCTCAACTCTTCAAGGACAAGGCGGCACTTGAGAAGCAACTGAAGGAGGCCCAGCTCCGGTGTGTCGATCTCGAAACCAAGAGCTACTCCTCTGGTAGCCAGGATGTTCGCTTCTTGCATAAGCGAATCAAGGAGGTAAGTTAACATGGCTCTATGCTTTATTTTTGTTACTTTCGTACTAACTTAGCTGTTTAGCTTGAAACCCATCTGGAAGATCAGGAGAGCAAGCACAGCTCTGAGCAGCGCTCTCTTCGCAATGTTGACCGCACTGTCAAGGACCTCCAATCCCAGATTGACAGACGGGACAAGATGAACACCCAGCTGAATGACGATGTCAACAGAGCTCGGGACAAGATTGAACGGCTCCTCCGCAACATCGAGGAGCTCCAGCATAACGACTCGGATGCCCAGCTGCTGGCCCGCCGCGCCGAGCGAGATCTCCGCGAAGAGCGTGAGAAAGCCCTGCGTCTGGAACGCGAGCTGGAGGGCTGGAAGGCCCTGCGCGTTGAGCGAGGCAGCACTATTGGGCGTGGTGCCGTAGCCTTCAGTGATGCCGGCAGCCGTCGCGGGAGTGCTGTCTATGGATCTAATGACATTCCCCAACGGCAACCCAGCAACACCAAGGGCTTTTTGTGAATAGGGCTTGAGTTATGTTAAGCAGGCTGATCCTGCTCGGAGTTGTAACATTGATTACGGATGGGATGTTTTGTGTTGATCACGTTTTTTTTGCATTTGGGAAAGGGATGTTCCAGTCTTTTCTGCTGGCCTTTGGCTTGTTCATATTGTTTGAAGGGCCAAGCTTTTATCCCTTGGTCTGTATTTTCCGGCGTTCATTTTCTGTCTCGGTTTGTGTTAATGAGTAAATATGCTCCACGGGTGGACTAGGCTATCTACAATAACGAGAATGTAACAACTCACGAAACTCTCCATCTAATTAGTTTTCGGTTTTCTTGCTTTCTTTCAATTTGCTTTAGAATTGCCTGACTATCATGACTATAGGCAGTGCATCTTTGGAGGACAACCCCATCCAATCGGTTTCTAAGTTGTAGTAGATCTAGCCAAATATTCCTTGTTCCACTTCCATCCCTTGAAGCTCAGAATCCTGGCAAGTTGAGCGCCACGTTGACTTTAGTGATGTAAAATACTGTACTGGAGTACTGTTCTGATATTCTGACGGATATAAGCGACCTGCTTGGTTCTTCGATTCCCATAAAATCTACCAACCGAAATTCCAGGTGACCATGCCAGTATATATTCTTTCAATGACGGGGTTTCTTAAACTTGGAATAAGCTTCTGATTATGTACATGTTCAATATTCTCACAAAAAATGTGAACTAAGGAGAAATGCCTATCTATATATATTGTGGAAGCGAGCTGTTTCCTATGACGCAACCTGTTGCTTCTGAATAAAGCTATACTATCGGTCAAGGGTTATAAGAAATTTTGAAGTTTTTTGACTGCAATTTAAGACAAAAAACCATATATTCTTAAGTGTCAACAAACTAACCAGATATGGCTGTTGAGTGGGTGCTTGACGTTGGTGATATTTGGGAACAAGGCACGTGATATCCGCGCGGCAAGCGGCAATTACCGCGCAACTTCACTTCAAGCTGTCAAGCTCATGATTTCCTCTCTGGATTCTTCCCTGCCAACGCCCACGATACCCGACTTCTTCGGGTCGCTGACTTGGTCAATTATTCATAATGGTGAGACTCACCCTTTTGAACTCAAATCCATGAAGAAATTCCTATATCCAAGTCGAGTCACATTTTGCTAACCCAAGTCCCCGCTATGTAACAGGCACGCAACAGTGAAAAAGCCCAGTCGATGCTGTTCCGCTTCCGAGCGCAGCAAGCAGCCGACCTCGGAATCATTGATATCTCACGCACACGACGCCCCAAGGCGATCACATCCATCGACACCGTGCCAGTATGCGAGCGCTGGCGCGGACAAGTCGTCAAAGAAATTTCCCGAAAAGTATCACGCATCCACGTGCAAAGCCTGAGCGACTACCAGATTCGCGATCTCAACGATGAGATCAACAAGCTCATGCGCGAGAAATGGGCGTGGGAAATGCAAATCCGTAACCTGGGCGGACCGAACTACATGCGTGGATCGAACCGACTTTACGACGATGAAGGGCGCGAGATTCCCGGCGGAGGCAGAGGCTATAAATACTACGGCCGTGCCCGGGACCTACCTGGTGTCAAAGAAATGATCGAGGCTGCAATTACTAGTGCGAAAGGACCGGCGGAGGAAGAAGCTGTGTCTGGGCGCGGTGGAGATATTGCGACAAGGAAGGTCGATGCCAACTACTTTGGCTATGGCCTTGATGAAGAAGATGGCACGTTATTGGCGTATGAGAAGCAGAAGGAGAAGGAATCCGTTGAACACCTGCGCCATCAAGGAGAGGATGATGCTGAAGATGGCTGGCAATCTCTACCTGGTGATGCCGGCGATGGAGTGGAATGGAGACTCCCAACGCTGGATGAGGTCCAGGAAGAGCTTGTGGATAGGCGGCGCCGCCGCCTTTTGGACAAGATCTCTTGATATAGACACTGCGTCAAAGATTCCCTGCTTCCATTTCTGTCCTTTGCTTGGGTTGGGCGTTACAGGTGCTTCTGCAAAATCTTCACATTTCAAGCATCATGCTCCGTTTGTTCGTAATGACACCACTTGATTATCATTTCCAAAATATCCACCAATATCCTCTTGATTATATAAGATTCATTATATATATGTACAGTATGTTACAGATTGCTAGTGGTATCCGGTTTGTTCTTTCGAGTTGTCCTCTCCACTCTCAAGGCCTGCGTCATGCTCATGCGCGGTGTTTGCGTAGGATCTTCCCGTCGTTGTTGCTCTGCCTCTAGGTCGTCCACCAAAAATCGACCTAGCTCTCCTTGCCTCCACTTCTGTATGAAAAGAAGCGCGGCCCCATCCATCATCGGCACTCCGCCCTTTGCAAGCAGGCCAGTTTGGCGCGCAAAACTTTCAATCAACGGAACCACATCATTTGTCGGTTCCGACCAGCGCTTGTATACTGTCGGGTCGTTCAGGTTTATATGATACAACAAGTAGTCCGCGAGAGTGATCGCTGAAATGACATTGTCCTTGACACAGCCGCAGAGAGCCAGCTTGAGCATATTCTCCGCGTCCGGGACATACGGCATGAACACTCCCGGCGTGTCCAGAACGTAGACATGTGACCCATTCTCGCGGTCAATGATTTTCACCTGCGTAGCTATCTTGCGCGTGATACCGGGTTGCTGGCCGGTTTTCAAAGCCTTGGCTTTGCCCGTGCCTGAGTTGCGCAGGTTGTTGATCAGTGTTGACTTGCCAACATTAGGCATTCCGACAACCAACACTCGACAGCCTACTAACTTATCGGGAGCTTCGGCATCGGTTCGAAGGTGTTTGATTATCTGGCTGACATCTTGGCGGGAAGATGAGCTAGTGAAGAATACGGCGCTCTTTGGATCAAAACTTTGCAATTTGCGTTCTGTCTGCAGCTGCATTAGCTGATGCTCAACAACAACATGTTATCTGAATCTATGGTAGAGAAAACACTTACTATTTTCTGGGCAGATGATTTGGGAATACTTCCCAGATCTCTCTTAGTGTAGACTACCAGTCGTCGCATCTTGCCCAAGGCTTCCTCGAACATGGGGTTGATCGAGGTCACAGGGGCTCGGTAGTCACGACACTCGACAACGTAGTCAATAGTGGAGAGCATGCTCTTCATCTTGGTCAGACCAGCCCTGTGGTGTCCTAAAAAATAGGACCTTGGAATTGCCCCATAATGGGGGAATGCATTACGCGGAACGAACTGGGCCATTGCAGCTCGTTGAAGGGAGAGTGTTGTTCAGTCCGGTGAAATGTGATTCATCGTAATCGGAGCGGTGGACGATCGGTCTGGAGGAACTGGATGATCGAAGAAATAAAATAAGTAGCTGGTCCGCGGAAGGAAACAAAAAAGCCCGGCAAAATATCCAGGGCGGAAGCACGGGCGGTGAACCTTACTTCAACGTGAATCATGTCGATGTGATTTCAACAACGTACATTACTCACGACGGGCTAGCGGTTTGCGAATTTCTTCGGACAAGAAAGAGTATGCCTTCGTAAGGCAAACGGTCTGCTTGGCACCCACATCATGACACCATGAGGCTATGCTGCCATAGTGTCCTTCTTCTTAGGGCTTGTATTAGCCCTAAGCCACATTCATTCTGGTACTTTTTCCTTTCCTTACGAGCATGGGTTTCCAGCCTAATTTGGATAAAAACCCCCCGAAAAAATTCCTGACTCAGAGGTTTTGCCAACCCTGCTCTTAACAATTTGGCGCAGGTCTGGTGTTCTCCCAGACTAGTACGTTTTCGGCGGCCGTGCGCGAGCTCTGAAGAAGGCATGGTGTTCAGCTAGTCAACCAGCACAATGAAACAAATAAACCCGGAAATAACGACTGTCTTCTTCACTGCTCAGTGCGGCCCTGTATAAAAAAGATAACAAAACAAAAGAGATGCTAGTCTTTGCAGTCCCATTAGAAACACAATGCAAAGGCGCTAGCATCCTAGTCTGGTGGGTTATAGCCAGGCCAACTATAGGGTCACACCACTCTTTTGCCTATGAAATTTCTCAGAGGGTCGATTGGTCATGCTAGCCTCTGTTGTTCTGGCCTAAAACAGGCTGCCCTGACCCCGGCTTCTAGTGTACTGGCGACCAGAAGGAATCTGCTCGCGCCTCTTACCATTGTTCTGGTTCAAAGCTGTGTCTTTCAATGGCCCATTGTTGAAGAGAACCTAGCCCATAGGAGCAGTGTCTCATTTTTCTTCTTGATATATATTGCGAACAACTCCATGGGAAGTGAGTTCACATATTTTTTTGGATGATCCAGTGGCACAGAACTGGAAGTCCATACAAGCAAGCACTAGTGAAATAGCACAATGCCTACCGTTTAACACTTAGCTGTCGGGGAATCTGGGCTTATAGCTCGAGACACAGTCCTGGCTGGTCATGTTATGGTCAGTTCCACGAGGACACCGAAGTCTCTTCTCAGCACTGCATGTACCTTTTGCCATCGAATTTGAAGCCTTCCGGGCATTGTTGATCTCAAATAGAAATGGAGTTGTTTCCTTCAAGGTAGGGTTCTTCGGGGTAACGAGGCTTGGTACTGAAGCTGACCTTGCCGTTGAAAGAAAGCCTTGTGAACACAGACAGAGCTGTGTTTTGTACGGTTATGAAAATTGAATGAAATCTTCCACATATTATATATTACATATTACCCAATCATTACCTGTTGTGCACTATCCCATTACCCCATTCATCCCATTATCCCATTATCCCATATTCATCCATACATCCCTGATCCATCGCAATGCTGTTTCCGTACCCATTCCCAACCATAGGCGCTAGTAATCAGAAATAGTGGTTCGATATCAAACGTCCCAGTATAATGGTATCGAAACCTCAAGTTTGCACCACCCCATGAACTCTAAGCAGGTGGGTCTTCGCGTTGGATTTTCGGCTGAAGGACTTGTCACACATTTTGCAGGGGAATGAACGCGGGTTATCGTGCGTTTCCTGAGTATGGCGGATCAGTGATCCTTTGGTCGTGAACGTGCCAGGGTATTTGCAGCCGTCCAAGTTACATCGATAGGTAATGGTGTCTGGATTACTAAAATAGTTGGATATTCTTAGTAAACCGATGACTTTCTTTCCTTGTAGGAGACTACGGGGTTGATAGCTTACTCTTGGTCACGTCCCTGATCATGGACCTTGGGGGTTTCGTCGTTCTTGACGCCACTGTCTATGACTTCGGATCGAGGAGACTCCTGCCAAGGTGGTTCCTGTACAAAAGGAGCCACATGAGGGGTGGTGCTCGTGGTGTGGCTCGCGGAGCCTGGAGATGATGTGGGTACCATCTGAACGTTGTTGTCGCTGTTGTTGACAACAAAGTGCTGTGTATTGTTGCTATTCATATGGTTCGGCTGGGCATAACCCCACAAATAATCCCATGTGGAGGTATCCTCAGGATGACCAAGCGCTGTTCGGGGATAATTGGAACCGGATGTCGTCCCTTCCTGCTGAGAGATAAATTCGAAAACGTCTGGGTCGATATTATGTGACGACCACGCCATGTTCAACTACCAGTAAAAGGATGGAAGCGAGAAAACACGGAGTAAAGAAAGGAACCTGGGTTAGATTTCCGTAACATCATGCTGGAGAAGAGAAATACCTGGGTATTTATTGAAGTCGATGTGGCTAATTCAAAATTTCACCTAAATATGAACAGAAAAAAAAGTGAAATAAATAGATCGACATGTGGTACTTCGATATATCGGACGAGGTGTCTCCAGCCGGGTCTATCAAATTTTTGCAGGAAAAGCGACCGTTTTGCACGAATCACCGGGGGCAAGTGTGCAGCACTTCACCATGGACATGATGGACAGGGACGGGTGGAGACTGGCTTTTTCCTTTTTTCCCTCTCTTTTTTCTCAACCCATTTTTTCGTGACTACATTTATATTTATTATTCTAGTCAAGCGCGGAAGGTTCGGGTGGCTGTTGGGGGCCATGACAGCCTAGAAAGGTCCTTTTCTTCTGAATTATGTGATATGATAAGGAAAAACGAGTCAGGGATATAAAATGACCTAGAGGAAATGAAACTAAAAGCAAACTACTCCGAAGGTCATGGATAAGGGCTAGACTCACCTACTTCACAACTCTTACTCCGTATTACTACTACTACTATTACTACCTATTCCGTATAAAGAGAGCGCCACATCGCAGTTTGGCCTGCTTAAGTGCCGTATTGAGACAGAGCCAGATGTAGGAACGGGGATTAATTACCTTGGTTTTGATATTTTCCAAAAAAAAATTCTATTTCCATTTCCCTTTTTGATTGTTCCTGCTTTTGTTGTATATATTTAGAACCAATCAGCGAAGACCGCTAAAAAAATACTGTCCTTAACAGGGACAGATTATGGGAACAAAATCAAAGGCATTTTTGCTAGGGAAATTACCTGTAACAAATATCAATAGTCCAACCTTCCGTTTATATCCCGATGCTTTAGCGCGAGGACGGGGGATCATCACCCCGGGAGATTTCAGCCGCCAATGACCCACCAAAAATCTAAGCGGTGTGCAAAGGGATGGTTTCAAATGAAAAACTCTGGAAACACAATATGAAAAGTTCTAGGTAAACCGAACGCAGGTACCGGTTAACACGTTGCATGGGCTTGGGCCAATAGCACCTAGAGGGTTCTCGACCCCATGCCCACTCTATAAAATCCCCGTACAACAAACTGGTTACAAAAGTTGGGCAAAGAACTCACCAGACAATTTTTACATTTTAAAAATACATCTAATATTATGTCTATCAAGTAATATACCATCCTCAATGCTTCCTTCCTCTTCACTCTAACTAAATCGTGATTTACTATACGGAGTACCCCAGTCGGAGATCCTCAAATATTCAACCGAACTGCTTTTGCACTAGTAAAATAACGGTAATGCAATCGGAATCCCTGAGGTTTTGTCCTATCGGGTTCATTTAAAACTTTTACCTGAGGTGTTAGGATTCTATGAGATTGCGAATGCCGGATGTAATCTTCAAGCGAATGAAAAGTCGGGGACCTAACAATCCGTCTGTGGACTCGGACCTCCCCTTGTTGTCTCTGTCTTCCTTTTTCTCTCAGTTGCATGTTTATTTTATTTTTCCTTTCCCAATACATTGCTGACCAAGTCCCGAAGCGGAAGTTTGTATCCACCTGGGCGCCCCTAACCTAGAAGGTTTAGCCTAGAATCTTCTAGGATCTTCAGGATCCATTTGACATTGCATTTAATTCTACCGCCTGAACAGCATTCGGGAGCTGTTGAAGATGAAGCACCGTGCACTAGTGGGCCTTTCGCCTCCCTTCTCCCCCGAAGAACAGATCCTTGTTGCCTCGCCGTTGCCTCCTGTCCACTCACCATCCTCTCTATAGTACCAGGCCACGTGGCACTGGGTCTAACATTTTCAAACATGCGCGTGATAGTGCGTGCACTTATCTCAAAATTGGCGCTAGAGAGCTCAGCTTCGACCATTAGGTGTTTTTGGGAAAAAACCGGGCATTTTACCCCTAGACCATAGCAAAAACAAAATCTCCTATTCGGGACCTAGGTGGGTCATATTCCTAGTTCGACGGTTTTCAAAACTCCTCGTCGTCGTTATGAAGACCCATTGCCTTCCAAATTTAACAGTTCAAAATCAGAACAGTACTCCACTCACATACGGCTAGATGCTTACATGTATGCTGGATTCGTCATGCGACTAGCTGCCGCATTGATATAGAAAACCTCGGAACGAGATACTAGCAGCCACTCCGTTTCAATGCGGAAGTCAAAATATCAATAAAGTCCCATCGGTAGCTTTTATAGATGCACATATGGTAAAACAAAAAGCAAGTTCTCAATTCCAGACAAGATCAGGTGTCACAAAATCCCCAATTATGGGGTAAGGCATAGCAAATTTAAGGCAGATTCTTTAACGTCAAGTGTGTTACCTGTATACTCCCATATATCCCAGTATCCATATATCCCATGAACCCCCCATATATCTAAATATCCTATGCTCGTGCTGGAAACAATAATTTCCTGCCATATCGCCGCGCCGTTTTCGTAGACAGACCCAATTATAACGCCCGCTCATGTAAGCCCCGGTTCTATCTCTAGTATAGACCTCAATGCTCCAAATTCCAAATCCCAACACCCATATTCATTAACCTCAAGCCTGTTTTCCGTGAGCCCTCAGGTGGTGGTCGGCCATATGATGGTTCCGGGAATAAATCTTGCCACATGTTGGGCAAGGGAATGATCGCCGGGAGGTATGCTGCTCCTCATGATGGCGCGTCAGTGATCCCTTGATCGTGAAAGTGCCACCGTATGTGCAGCCTGGGTAATCGCATCGAAAAATGGTTCCTGGGTCACTGAAATAGCGAGAGTTTTGTCAGTAAGCTGGTGACTCTCTTTTCTCGTTAGACTAGGGGTAGATGGCTCACGCTTGTTCACGTCCGTGGCTAGGACTATGGGACATTTTACCATTGGTAACGCCATTGCTTATGGGCCCTAGAGCAATGGCTCCTGGCTGGGAACGCCCCTGCCGAGGTGGTACCTGTCCAGGCGGAGAGGCCACAGGGGAGGCGGTACAAATAGTGTCATCCGCGGGGCCATCAAACGCGGTAGCTGGGGACGGATAATCATTACTGTTGACAGTAACATAATGCACGGTGTTCTGATTTTGCTGGGATAACTTCAACGGAGAAGCCACGGGAGGGACGGTACGACTGAAATCACCCGCAGAGCCGTGAAAGGCTATAGCTAGGCCTTGAGGGTCATGGTGGTTTACAATGTTGACAGTAAAATACTGTGGGATGTTCTGATTCGGCTGAAGATTAATCGACGGAGATGCGGGCGTGAAATGTTCGCCAAATGGCGACAACGACTCCCCATATGAATTGTATCCTGGCTGATATGCAGGAGCTATAGATGCCTCTGCGACAGCGGGAGAACGACGGGTAAGGAACGATTGGGGAGAAGTGGAATCAAAAGTAGTCAAATCCAACTCGAGGAGATAATCTAGGGTCGAATCATCCAGATTGATGTCGTCTGGCGACAGCGGCATGATTGACTGTCGACGACAAGAGAAACAGAAGTAAAGATGAGTAAAGGGGGATGATTTCGATTGAAGGAGCGTGGATCAAGCTCGTGTATTTTCATGATGGGGAAAAGGAGGGGGAAGCTAGAAGTATTTATGGCCAACCCAAGAAGTCTTCTGCAAATATGATTAGAAAAAGCGAAGAAGGTGATAGGATGGATGCGCACAGGACATGGGTGTATGTCACTAAGGTGATTGCAACAGACTTAGGACTCTAATTCTGCCACACAAGAACAGGTCGACAGTGTTAGCAAAATCCGAATAAAACAGCGAGTGGATATTGATGGGTTGAGTTCTCGATTGGCATTGATCAGGATCACGTCCTCAGGATCGCCCTTCGGTAACTAACCTGCGGGGAATTCCGGATTACTGGATCCAAAGGGGAATTAAATGGAAGAAATAAAATCGAAATATGCAGTCGCAAAACAAAAACCCAAATATCCAATGGAAAAATTGTTGTGATGAATCGTCACACGGAGAAAGAAGAGGCTGTGGGGGAATGGCGTCCCAACCGGGCATATAAAAAGAGCGCTAAAAAGCGCTAAAAATCCTAAAAACCGTCGGATTTAAGCAATTCCAAGGTAGAATTATCAATTCAAATAATCCTTCAAACCCACAGCCCAAACCCAAAAAAAACCTAGCCTCGGACCCTGACTACCATAAGATCCACCTCTATTTTGTTTTTTGTTTTTGTTTTTGTTTTTGTTTTTTTTTTTTTTCATGGATTTCTCAGTTTCTTGGTTTCTCAATTCAATTTATCTTTTTTTTCTTGAATTGCGTGGACGGGCTCCATCAAATCTGTCCAATGAACCCGGGCGTGGGCTAGAAGGACCACCCCCAAAAGGTAAAGACAATGGGGTTAAATGGAAGAATATTTTGGATTTTAATTTTAATTTACAATTTTTTGAAACCCCGTAAATTCTCCTAGATATTCTTCTAGTGAGCCTCGGTTCAGCGTATTTATTTGGAGGTGAAAACAACAATGGGCGGGATATCTATGTACAAGATGTAGAGACGAGACGCGGAGAGAGAATGGATCTCAATATCCAATTTAATCCAACGAATGACACGTTCTTCTCGAATCTCCTTATATGGATGCCAAGGGTGGGAGATGGGAAGACCGGGACCATTACTAGCACGTCAACATTATTAGTGACTCGTTGTCGGGATCGACAATGGGATCGCCAGGCTTGGGTGTCATTATTATTTTGAGCTTTATGTGACACTACCCGTGAGGAACGTCCACTGCGCACTGCGTGCGCGCCAAGGGGGAACTTTTTCGTCCTTCTCCGAACGGAGTCACGGGAGATCAGCGGGAGTGCAGTGGATGATCACTCCGGGCTCGGGGAACCGGGATGTTGGTTTGTGGCAAATTTGTGGCTTACGATTTATCCTCCGCGCTATATCCCTAATTGGATTTTGGATGTATTCGGTATATTCTATGTCTAGACCTTTTCTTGGTAAAATACTTCGATAGATGTATGCACGTGCATACTTCAAAGTACGTGTCTTGCGTAATGCCGGCATAACCCCAAATCACACTCTATTGATGTTTCGACTCTATCAACTTATAAATTCTCTCTATCGCTATACATGAAGACATTGTACTCCGTGATGTAAATTCCGATAGAAGTGCTCTCATATAGGTTTTGTCTGAACTAGGCAGAACCATTTACCAAAATGCTAAGTAGATGGTGTGAAAAAGGGGGTGGAAGAGTTCCATATCTTAGTTGTCACTAGTAAAACGCACACTGACATACTCATGCATACGATTTAGACCACCCACGGGCTAGGTTTGGTTTCTTGTGGTGGAGCAGGGACCGTGGCTGAGAGAGACTTTAAGAATTGGATTGTTTGTCATAGCCTATCGTGTTGTTGTTGTTGGCCCTGGCCTCGGATTCCACATTCCTGGAGCCCAAACAACATGGATTGTGTGTACAGAGTACCGTCCAGCCTCAACGCCAAGCTCGCATCATGATCGGCCTGCGTCCACTAATCTAAAACATATTAAGCCCCAAAAACTCAAAAATTTTTGATTGCACCAACTGACCGGCTTGAGTCCCTAAATAGTAAATCAGTACCGAGTAGTCATTAAACCATTAAAAAATTACATTGAAATTATGGACTGGTGTAATGTGGTGCAATGCATTCGAATCCCTGAGACCCTTTCTAGTCGTAAACAATTCTTCATTTGCCCTTACCCACTCTCGTATTTTCTTAAATTGCCCTTCACTGCTCCGCGTCTCCTTTCCAACCCCACTCAACGTATCTTGGATCTTTTTGTTTCACCCGCATTTTTGTCCTTGCTAAATAATCGATTTTTCATTCTGCCGCATGTCCTAGCGGTATCACCCCTAGAGTCCTATCCTCCAGCAGCACCCTATGAGGTCTAGTCCTAGTAATAATACAGGTATCTTTTGTGTCAGACTCATATACAAAAAATACTGCCAGTATTTCCAGAGCGTGATTCGGTCCTTCGACCACACATTCTCTACTTGCCCATTGAGCAAGTAGCCCTGGCGCGTCTGAACCATCCGTAAATATCTGTCCGCTTTATTAGTCTCATTTCGTATTGATTATTTGTCGATATAGGGGTTGGGGGGAGGCAGGGTGGATATCAGTATGTCAGATAGCAAGGTAGGAAATATGGTACACAGTACAGAGCCCTACAAACTCTCCGCTATTATTGTGTATCAAGTACAACAGTCGTAGAAGTTCTCCACTAAAAATCTAGGAACTAAATCTCCGGGCAGCCTTTGTGCATAAGTGGAGAAAAAAATGGGAAAAACAGCCGCAGGAGCCAGAGACAGACCTCTCCGAACATTCTTTTTACATTTTCTTTTTTATTTTTATCGCGTGGTTGCGCTCCATCGGGTGCAATGAGTAAATTCCCACGGAGTACAGTAACTAGTAAAGTAATAAATTCAGAACCCTAATAGGTAAGGCCGATTATGACGTATGATGCCTAGGAACCCTGACCGAACACTTTAAGGTACTTCTACTATTCATTATGGCTAGGAATTCCGGTCTTTCATGCGCCGTCGCAATATTGACTATATTCGCGCCCTCTTTGTCTGTTGTTTCGCTACGTCCCCATTGACAGGAGGGGGGGAAAGGACTTATGTATCTTCACGATCCTAGGGTCCATCACATGGGGGTGGAGATACGCTAAACAAAACGATGCAACTCCACAGTCTTGACTAAATTAGGTCGCTGATGAAACAGGATGTCATCAGCAGGGTTCGAATGCTTAGTCGCTACCTAAAGCAGGGGACTTTTGTTTTGTTAGTACATCAGTGATAGGAGTCAAACATGCTAAAGACAGCTCTTATCTTTGGGCGTCCCGTAGACGTCTTGACTAAAAGTTAGGAACAAGCATAGGACCTCGGGAGCCTTCCATGGTTCCAACCTTGGGGTAAACCTTATCTTAATAAAGTGTTCTACTAACTTTAAGGCCTTGTATTAACTCTTGGGCTCTAAAATATAATTACTAGTTGTCGACTAGATGGACTATGCTAAGCCCAGATCTTCGCAGTTATTACTTTGAGGTCCAAATTTTCAAGCAAGGGATTTGAAATATAATATTCCTCTATAGAGAAACAGAATGCAAGATCCAGAATACTTCACTATATTGTACGTAATTCGTCATACCCCTATCCATGACAGACGCTTATACCATGGAAAAATCACATCTTATTCTTTTGCAGTTCTTAATCCGAGGTCACAGATCTTTAGCCTTAGCCCGATGAAGATGAGAAGCCGGAGACCAAGGGAAGTGACCAAGGGGAACTATGAAAAAACCGGTATTGAGATTATAAATGCCAGCAAAGGCATTGTACCAAGCTGAAAATGCAGCCAAAAGGCCAAAAACCCCACCTGCCTTCTGAACTGCAATCGGAATTTCGCCATGAGAGCTGCATTGAATATGCGCAATTCCAAGTAGGAGATAATTCATGTCCAGGAAAAAGAACAAACAGAACATTGCAAGACTGGATCTGAGCGTGCACAAGAGCATCAGTGTAGTGAAAATAGACCAGGCCTGCATACACGGTTCTTAGTAGATATCCCCACAATGTGATAATGCCTGAATTTTAGATTCTATGCGGGTGGCTTACCAGCATGAACAGGCCCATCAAAGTTTCGTTCTGACAGACTGAATCTGCTGTATCTTTCGTAGCATTGGCAGTATCAAATGTTGAGATTAGAGAAAAACTAATCCAATAGGCACCGTAAGAACAGAAGGATGTTGCGCCGAAAGTGTTTCCAACCGCCATTTCCCTGATCTTATTAATCCTGTATGTCACAAACAACGGGATAGGGTCTCATGGGGATGTCTAGTATTTCGGATGAATAGAACATACCACATGCCAGCTAACACCTGCGCTATGCCGCCATAGTTCAAAGCCAAGGAAACACTGACTCCTGATGCTTGTATACCTCCCACATTGAGGTTGATGCAATTCGATAGAAAGGCCGTGAGCGCAAATGCACATAGACCTAGGGGAGCAGGGTTGGCGAATTTCTGAACGTCGATAGGAGAAGGCTGAGGTTCCTGCCGACACAGTAGGCATGGCGTCGGAGTATTTGATGGGAGTGGAGAGAAGTCATTGCTGAGTTGGGGAACTATTGGTGAGCCAATTCTGTCCTGCGTACTTGGCTCGATGTGATGGTTTGATGCAGTTTTGGTTTTCTGAACCCCAGGGATATCAATGATATGTCCCATCAATAATAATATTACGAATGCCAATCTTGTGTTGGTGGAAGTCGCTTGGTCACAAAGGTAGAAATAATATGACAAGTGGGCAGAGACAGGACAATGGAGGCCGGAATCTATATATACATACAGTCAAACCCCGTTAAAATCGACCCCACTTTCTTTTTGTAAACCTCGATAATATCGAAGAATTGGCTTCGCGCGCCCCGGCGGATTGATTTGCTTGGTCAATATCTTAGTTAAGAGCGCTAAGGGTACATTTGGCTTAGTCCCCCTCAATTCTGTAAACTTTCCTTTCGAAGGTAGTTTTTTAGACCTACCGCCCGTGTGACTACTATATGTTGATCAATCCTATTAGGTTAATCGTAGCTCTATTCTGCCTTTTTAGTCGGAATTCTGCTAGTTTAAAACATCCTTAAAAGGGATGGACATTACGTGAACTAAAATGCCAAGACCCTCACCACTTCAGAAACTCCTTTAGAAACTCCTTCAGTTTCGAAATATTTGCTCTCCGGCGATCCGTCTTTTGGCGGGGTTTGACTGCATTGGTATTACTCACAGTGGATCAAATGCCGCAATTGCGTGATTTGATATCCTGGCAGAGTACACGGTGAAGTCCGGTGCTGTGACAACTGCCGAGCGAACGGCACTCCCGTCGGCAATGATCCACCTGGGCATGCAAAACACGTATCTTTGGCCATGCGAGATTTAGGATTGGAGAAAAATCAACTTAGCTCGGGCGGTGCCGCGACAAATAGGAACTCAATCGTATTGCTTGAAAAGACTACATCGGTGTTAATGTTGGGTTCGATCTATGGAATGATCACTTGCAAGACATCCAACGCACTCAATTCACTACACATGGTATTACAGACTAACAATAAGTAGTAGAAGGCCCTCTCATCCGTATTATTTCGCCAGAGACTGGTTTTTAGAATCCAAAATTGAAGGTGCTGCGAATTGCCGCTAGAATTTACTTCCTCCGGTACCGGAGTGGAGTGGTTACTATAAAACATAATGTTTCTGACTAAAATCCTTCTTCCTCTTTGGAATCAAGCTCACTAGCAAGGGCACGTGGAGGCTATAGGACTGGCATGTCATACACGATTGGAGGACATGCTAGAAAATTCTATCTGCCCTTCACGTCAATTACCCTGTGCTCTACAGGAGGCCTAGTCTGTTTAAATCTATATTATGCAGTAAGCAAGAGCCTGCTCAGGTAGGCTCCTGTAGGGCATTGCACCGATGCTTTAACAAATCATTGTTATGCAGACAAAATAATGTAGGTTGGGTATCCAGGCTTTTATAAATCCATCATATTGCGCCGAGCTTCATGAAAACGGAAGCGAAATTCCCATCTGATAACATCATCACCAAAACGCCGGCGGTCTGGAACCAAAAAAATAATAAAGTATATGCAGGATGAGTATGGAAATTCCGTGGGAGTTTCAAATACACCCCACAAAGCACAAACTCTCAAAATTAAGAGACCTTACGCCCGCCAGCCTTGCACAAAATCGTGCAAGCGATCAATCACAACACCGAAGATAGCATTGACGCTGTCGGCTATAAGTTGCTCAAAGTGACGGATGGCTTCTTCCTCGGTCATTTCGAGATGGAAGCGCTCCTTCACTTTTAGGACAGCTTTGTCTGGTTCCACTCGAATGTCAGGGATATTGGCATCGACCATCAAGCTGAAGAGATTGAGAATTAGATTGGCGGATTTGCGCAGGGTGGTGTAAGCAGTGTAGCAGTACTGCTTGAATTGCAGATAGTGGGGCGAACTTGTGCCGCCCATGCCTTCAACCATTTCCTTGCACAGTTTCATCATGGGTGCAAAAGGCTTTGGATCACGACCGAGGATGAAGCCAAAGTCGGCGTGGAAGAAGTGGCCATCTGGCGCCAGAAGCAGATTTTCAAGATGCCGGTCGCCAACGCCAAGCAGGTACGTGATGACGCAGTATCCTGCACATGATTTGATGTATGTATCCATTGTTTCTTTGCGGACGCCAAGAGGCTCATTGTCATCTGGGTTGTTGGCTTGCAGATAGGCGAGGATAGATTTGTACTTCGCGGATGCCGCGGAAAGGGAAATTGAGGGAATGAATTGCACAGCGCCGGCCGTTGCGCTGGTGGCAAGAATTCGATAAGGTGTTAGTTTTAGGTCAAGATTCTCCTTCTGCAAAAGGCGATCCATCAAGATGATGATCTGGATAACCAATTGGTCCTGCCGGAGGTCATCGCCGACTTTGAACAGCATAGGATAACGACGTCCTTCAGAAGTCTTGAATGTGATAAGCAAAGGGGAAAGGGTGGACTTGAATACGTTCGATTCCTCGGGGTATAACCCGACGACTGAAACATCGGGATTCAAAGGCAGGGGTAGCGGTGGATCTATGTTGATCAGGTCGTTATCAGGGTCACGGAGATATTTTTTCAGCATCTCAATCTTGCCGACTCTGTTTTCGCGCGCGAAGCGTACATCCTTGGCTATTTTGGAGAGCACGGCTACCATTTCACCTTGATGCAATAGTGTCTTTCTATGCTCAGGATGAAGCTTTTCCAGTTCAATCATGAAGTAGTATTCAACCCGCGCAAACAGCCGACGTTGAATTGCATCAGCGTCATCGAATTCGACCATGAGATACCAGTGTAGGTAGTTGCCAAGCTTGAAGTTATTAGCCGCACGCGAAATTAGAAAATGTGCAAGTGAGGACTCCTGTGGAGCAGCATCAGGTTGATTATCCGGAGTTGCATCGTATTTCAGAGCCTGCACCAATTGAAGAAGGTAAAGAAGCAACTCCTCGTCGTCTGCCTTCCGCAGTGTTTCCACAGCATACGAACGGACAGCAGGATTATCGAAGGTGGGGCCCAGAATCTCCAGCGCGTCATCGACATCAATCTCGGTCCATTTGGGGAACATTTCAACAGCTTGCCGCGATTCTCCAACATCCCGCCAGTTGACTGATTTGACGAATTTTGTCAATGCCTTCTTCTCGCGAGTGAGATGATATCTGAAACGCCACACAAGATCCTTTTCTTCTGCAGTGAGGTCTTGTGTCGGTTCGTAGGAAATAATCATATTGAGATCGTCCCTAATCTTTGGGTTGGGCTTTAGGTCACGATCCATGATACCGGTCCGATGGCTTCGGATCAAACGACGATGCTTGTCCTCACACGGGTTACCGATTTGGCCAACCTCCGGGTCGTAAATCTGAATGATATTATGGGGATCGGCATGTGAAATTCCAGGTCCAAAGTGTACTTCCGGAACTGGCTTAAGCGTCGCATTGGGGTGGGGAGGTGCATTTTGGGGCCATGAGGAAATGGGCGGAGGAGGATACTCGTGATCGGCCCACACAATGGGATGATCAAAGCGTGGAAATTCAACGTAAAGATCAAAATACTCATCTTCGAGATTCTCTTCGTCAGAGCTGTCATCTTGATCTTTGACGTGCTTCGAATCTTTTTGCAGGGCTGCGTCAATTTCAAGGGCACGCTTTTGCGCCGCTTCATCTGCATTTGTCTTCAGTTTCTCCAACTCGCGAAAGAGTAATTGATCCATCCAATCAACACGTGGGATCTCGCCCATTTCGTGCTTCTTGATCAAGACTTCGACCCGTTCCAGTTCCGCCTCTTCGGGTGACTGGTGTGAATAATCACGGGTGTTCAGTTTACGACGCTTTGGTGGTAGAACTGATGGAGTCGAGGTTGTAGCATACCCATCTGCGTCCTTGTGTAAATAAACCTTGCACTTTTGTCTGCCCATCTTCAATTTCCCGTCTTCATCAAACAGAGTGATCGTAGTTCCACCGAATGGGATGTGCGTAATCCTATCGGGGGCGAGCGGAGACATATCAACGATGGTGATTGCTAGCTGAGTGTTACGCTCGGCATCCTTGATGGACATTGGCATCTCCAGCCATTCATTCCATACTCGAGAGGTTTTAAAGGGCTTGTATTTGGTCTTCATTGGCACCCCCAATGGCTTCGACTCCGACCATATTTGAGTGGTTACATAAAGATCAGAGGTGGGATCTTGGACGGAGGCAATATGCCGCAGCTCAGCGTTTTCATCAAGAACTGTGGATGGGATCGGCTTCTGCTTCCCCTCTAACGAGCCACTGTAAATGTGTCAATGTGAGAGAAACATCAATTCTCAGAAGTGGAGAACATACATCTTGATGCGTATAGGTATGTCCACTTGAGTGGTCACGGCAAAAGTGAAGGCTTCCATCTCTGTGCCCCGTTTGAAGAGAGCAACAGGTCGCTGCGTCATGGGCGATAAGCAACCGACGCGGGGAGGTCACGTGCAAGGTCTACGCGACGCGACAAAGCGTTCGCGATCATCAAATGTAGCTACGCATCTTTTTTTTTCAAGGACCGGTGTATTTCGAGGTAACTCTTTGTCTAAATTGGGCTACTGTGTGTAGTCATATGCGATTGGTTGTTACTTTTTTCCTTTGTTGAATTTTCTTTGTTACAACCCTGCATCTCATATCGCACTAAGCGCTGATCGAGCATGGCACGTCTCATTCACACACACCTGGACGAAGCAAACACCCCAGGTCCCCGCCCAGCATCATCAACATTATCACCAGACGCATTTACCTCTGATAAAGAAAATCGGCATCAAGGTATTAATAAGAAAACTACCGCTGTGATGCCACCCAGCGCACACAGTAAACGACGGCGACTAGCCAACCGCACCTCGAATGCCCAGCCTGCGCAATCCGCCCAATCTTCTCGATCTGCTCAGTCTGCCCGATCCGCGCAGTCGCAAGCATCATCTCAACGAACAGGCAGCGACACACGATACTATGACCCTGATCAGGATCCCGAAGAACGTAGAAGTGTACGGAGAGGACTTCGAGATCTGGGGAGGGAACTGAATGGTAAGTTACTTTGTCTGGAATCGAGAGTTGAGTGATAGCGCTCTAACCATTTTCACAAAGACACGCGAGGCGAGCTCATGCAGCCCGGAAATGATGGTATCCTCAACATCGTCGAACAAGCAAATCAATTTTACGCCAAAGTGAAGCAGACCGCTGACGCCACGCTCGATTCGCGCATCCTGGTCAACACCGCCGACCTAACACACAAGAAAGCTACCCAGCTCGCTCTCGGCGACACCTCTGCCGGTATCGATGTAGACGAGTTTGTCTCCAAGTGTGTTTCGTTTATGCGTCGCGGCCCTAACAATGCGACGGCTTCAACAAACGGGACACAGGGACGCCGAGGGCGCCTTGGTCGAAGCCAAAGAGATCCCGATGCTAGTGATGAAGACGACGGCGACGCGATGAACTGGGATACGCTTGGCCGATCAGCCTGCTTTCCTAGTAATGCTCGCCCGGCCGTGTCTGGATGGTTGCTGGGGCCTCTGTCGGTACAGAAGCGTACGCGGCAACTGACACAGCGAAGAGCAACAGAGCAGATTGATCGCACGCAAGCCGTGGCGCCCCGAGAAATGGCCCAGCAGGATCTTGGCCAGCAGGACAGCACGAATTTGACCGAGATCTGTTCCGAGATTAACAAGCTG
The DNA here is from genome assembly GCF_000769745.1 of Penicillium expansum. NCBI lineage: Eukaryota > Fungi > Ascomycota > Eurotiomycetes > Eurotiales > Aspergillaceae > Penicillium > Penicillium expansum. The sequence continues at coordinate 59,264 of NW_015971257.1, forward strand.
CTCGCTAATAACCAGCATGATCGTCAGAAAGCAGCCACAGAAGAACTCGAAGGCCAAGTAAACCTTACGCCAGAGAAGGCACAACAAATCATGGATAATCACAACGTGGCGGACGACGGGGGAATCCCATTGTTTCGCTTCTGTATCAACCCAAAGTCTTTCGGGCAAAGCGTGGAAAATTTGTTCTACGTGAGTTTTCTCGTGCGAGATGGCACTGTGGGTGTATCAACAGATAGTCGAGACTTGCCGACCCTGCGTATGTATTTTTCAACTTGGTTGGTTGATAAAGCACTAATAGTTTGACAGATGCGGCCGCACCGTTTGCCCCTAGTGAAGCCCAAAAAAAGGGAGTGCAAAAACATCAGGCGGTCTTTAGCTTGGATCACGATACATGGCATGAAATTATCGATGTTTTCAAGATTGAGGAGTCCATCATCCCCCACCGCGAAGAGAAAGAGCAAGCGACTGGCACTAGTTGGTATGCCTAAACTTCCGAATACACGATTCCACGAGTCGATGTTTGTTTTGCAAGATACCCCTTGGTCTTTTGGCTTGCAATACTAGGTCAATTTAATAATTTAGCTTGTTGCTGTGAATATGCCAGTTGTATATGCCATCTAGCACATAATCAAGAGTATGACGCTCAAGAGTCAAATTGGAAAAATTCCAAAACAATAGGCTCTTTGGATACCTAGATACACAATCTCTTTTGATGTACACAAGCCAGACATTTTATGTCCCAAATAGTCTATGTATATTTATGTACACACATGCCGAGGTTCCTGAAAGAGATGATAAATTCGGCCAGGCTCGATGCAAAGTGGATACCTAGGCGGATAAGGCTTGTCCCACGTCATCAAAGTTGTCTGGCCACTTTCTTTCCCCGTGGAACTTTATAACTTTCCTATTTTACAACTCTCTTTTTTCCCTTTATTGTTAGTACGCGAGCTTTACAATATATTTATACCTGCAAGACACATAGACTGAGACATCCAACGTCAGGGAGCGCAAATCTCGAACTCAAAAAGCACAAACGAAGGGGGAAAGACGAAGAAAAAGCGCCAAAATGCCACAGCTCTTTCCAACCAACCCTGCTGCGACCATGGTCATTCGCCATGTGACGCCAGACATCGTGACCATGAGTCTGCCATTCGCACGGTTTGGACACCTGCAGTTTGGCGGCCGAGGGACACTGGGTGAGTGCCGACCCTTACAGAGCCCACCAATCGCATACGACCTCGGGGGACAGGGGATGATGTGCAGTCCTGTCAAGCCCACGGGGCCCCTTGTGTATGATCTAGCGCTAACGCTCCTTGCATGCGATAGTTAAGCTTGCCACCGGTTCCCTGGCAGTATTCTCGCCCGTCAGCCTAACGCCCGAAGTCCGCGAAACAGTCGAGTCCCTCGGCGGAAATGTCAAATACATCACGGCGCCAGATATTGAGCACCACCTCAACATTACCCCGTGGAAGACCGCATATCCGCAAGCAGAAATCCTGGCCCCGGAGGGTCTCTATGAGAAGCGACAATCCAACCCGGAGTTCCAGGACACCCCGTTCGACCATGTATTCAAGAAGGACGATGAACTGCCGCGGTCGATTTCGAAGGAGTTCGATGCTGAGTTCGCCAGCGAGTATGTGTATGGCCACGGGTCGCGCGAGCTGGTGTTTTTACATAAGCCCACGGGTACGGTCATTGAGGCGGATCTGCTCTTTAACCTACCCGCTAAGGAGCAGTATTCCAAGACCCCCGAAGCGGGGACTAATTTCCTTACAAGGCTTATTATGCCGCTGTTGTCCACCAAGCCACCGGCTACATGGCACAGACGGTTTGCATGGTATATTCTCTCCTCACAAGACCGGACAGCGTTCAATGAGTCTATGAAAAGGATTGATCAGTGGGACTTTGATCGTTTGATTCCATGCCATGGTGATACCATCGAGACTGGTGCCAAGGGGATATTCCGCGATGTGATGGCATGGCACTTGGATCGGAATAAGACCTAGTCCTCTTTTCTTGTCTAAAATATTGTAACATCTATTTGGACTCAGGTGTTGTGGGTGGGAGGTCATTATGTATCAGCATGTAATTTTCTTTTTTTGGGACCTTATAGGCAGCATTATTTCGAATTTGATATTCTCTCTTGGCTTTACTAAAGTAGATATACCCTCTTTTCTGCGGCCGCTGCTATTCATAGCATCAACGGCCCACTATTAACTAGCTCAAATTGTGAATTTTGTACAGAGTATCACCCGCATGTTTCTGGACTCTTCCTGCATATACATTTCGAATGTTTTGCTATGTCTGCCTAGTTCTGCTATATCTCTATTAGCGAGATGTGAAATACTACTATGTAGTAACATTGTAAGTGATTTTATAATCAACACAATGCAAAATATCTTATATCATAAGTGCAAAAATTAACAAATTCAAGCTTGCAAAGTTCCACTCCGTGGCCCCACGTCATAGGGCTGAGAAAAGAGCAAAAAGGTCAGATGACTCAAATTAAAAATGATGTCAATGTCGTCAGACGTGTGCAAGGCCCTTCGCTTCAAACCGGATCCCCCCTGTCAACAGTGGCTCGGCAAGCTGCAACGTACGTCTAGAAAACAACACGCACTTGTCAGACAGCAACAATGATCGCCCTGGGTGGAGACCCATCCCAATTCTGGGTCAAATCAGAGCTATCGCTATTAGTCCTTGGGATCGGCAGTCAACTCACCACTCAACAAGCAAGCCACTGAAGTATATCACAATCCAGCAGAAGAGCCCGTATTCTACGCCAGCACATCATGTCATGTTCTAGCATGGGGAAGCTGGGTCCGGGGAAGACAGGGATGACGATATCGAGGCAACAGAATACTTCCAGGGCTATGCAGTACCTGTACGTCCATATTGCTCACAGCCTATAGGCCCACTCCTTGCTCCGATCGGGTGTTGAAGGATATTCAGCCACAGTCCACATCAGCGGTCAGTCCGCCACGAAAAGTCAATCGCTTACCCACCCAAGCCTGGAAACGGTTGGGCACGTTTTGTTCACAGTATACTTCGACCAATAGTGACCTCAGCCGGTTGGAAAGAACTGTATACGGAACTGATCTGACGACACCAGGAGGCTTAGATTGACTCTATTGGTCGCCCTTAATGCAAGTTGTGCTTTGTTTTGAGTTTCTCTTAGTTAATTAATAATGTTTTCTTGTTTATTAGATTTTCACGTTAGTCCCTTGCCTTAAAAACACACTATCGCTCCCTCTCGGAATTTGCTTGCCTGTGCGACCTGATACGTTATATAGCTTCTCGTGTTCCCCAGCCTGTACTTCTTATCCCACGCTACTTTTTCTCACGAGTTTGACACAATATCTCCTTATACAATCACATCTTTCACATTTTTTTAAAGGAACGGCTCATTGAATTGACAAAACATCAACAATGCCCGTCATTTCACGCCTCGCGTCTATCATCCTCCGCGTTGCGGAAATTGCCTTTGCGGCTGTGAATACCCCCCCACCAATCTATACCAACTTATAAATCGAATCTGACTCTCTTTTAGGTCGTCGCAGGTGTTATCGGACACTACCTTGCTGAGGTTAACCACAGCAGCGCAGATGTTGACTGGTGGCCCCAGTCGCGATGGATCTATACTGAAGTAATCGCCGGCTTATCGATATTGCTGGGCCTGATATGGCTAATCCCGTTCTCGTCGGGATTCTTCTCCTGGCCTTGTATGTGCTAGATATTCTGGTGGATATAGACCAATGCTTACTAGGATCTAGTGGACATCCTTATTTCGTTTGCTTGGTTCGCTGCCTTCGGTGTTCTCGTCGACACCATCCGCCACTTGCCCTGCGGCAGCATCTGGTCCTGGCACTTTAGAGGAGACCAGACGTGTGGCCGGTGGAAGGCAGCTGAGGCCTTCAGCTTCCTTTCTGCTATTGTCTGGCTTGTTTCCGCTATCGTGGTATGTGATGGAATTATCCAATACAAATTAATTAGTACTAATAAGCATCAAGGGGATCTGGTTCACCTTCCGCGTTCGCCAAAGCCCCCCCGACGGAGTGTAAGTGACCATTTCACACCTCATAACACGGTCTTTCTTGATTGATGCTGATATATTAAACAGTCGCCGCCGCCGCTGGGGTCGCTCCGCTGTCTAGATAATGCGTGGAGTCATCAAGTCTCTACATCGCCGAGATTAACGCCAATACTCTGTCGTGCACGACCGAATATCGGAATCGCGCCGCGCGCTTAGCACAATATTGGCGACATCAATCCTCTCATGATGTTCTTGCTCCTTTTTTTGCTTTTTCTTATGTTTGCCTCATGATTTGGAGTACAGCGAATTACGACTTATGTTGATACCCTTGGTGGAATAATATCTTTGGTGCTTTGTCTGCATTTGGTTATTTATTTTACTGTAAAGTCGGTCCTTTGAATCCACGCTTAATACATGTGTTTATTTAGACATTATTGTCAATAGCTAAACAAGCTTGCGCCGGAATTATCACCACTGGTGTGGATATTGCTCTAATGGCCCTCAAATACCTGTTTACACCCACCCTCGCCTAGTTTTCAATACCCGTCTTGGGTAACAAAGGATCGTTAATAAGACCATTATCTTCCAGACTCTTTTGTTCTATGTGTTTCCTTCTTTGCCTTTGTCGTCTTTCTTGTCTTTTATTCGCTTTTTGCTCTTATTCGCAATACTAACATCAGGTGGGGATTGAGCCGTAGAAACAATATAAATAGGTCACGTCGAACCATCATACAATATCTCATTTAGCCAGGACAGCATTTGACAATCCACTCTTGCTGACCTCCAAATTAGGGATTCATCTTCCCTGACATCCTTACCACAACTAATTATAATATATTCCGCTAGCTTCGGGCTTTTGGTATTAGTGAGAAGTCATGTCAGTCATGCTCGATAATACTTCAGCCCGGCTTTTTCAGACCACACGGGCTGTATTTCAAACTCGCTGCAAGCGGCTCATTGACGATATCTTGCACAATGGCTTATCGCTTGAGGATGAACTCAACGATAGAGTAGGTCGGCTCCATCGGTCATTGGAACAGCTTAAACGAGCTGGACAGATGATGGCCATCGATTGCTCGACAAATGAGCTTGTGCGTGTCGTGCCTATTGGATTTTTCACCGTTCTGATCGACCGCCCTGGACAGAACCCGATGACCGAGTTTGACTGGGCCTGCATTTATACCACTGACACCTTGAACATGCTGACCGATGACTTTATGCGCTACAGGGACGCCGCTGACGTTGCCCGCAACCTCGAGACCCAGTCATTCCTCTGGGAGTTAGTTACGCCGTTTCCTGTGACAATTTCACAGGCTAAGGATTCCGCCCCAGAACCGTATGTCAATGCTCTTCAGATCCCTCGCCCTGGTAGCCTGGCTCGTATGAACTCTCGGATTCCGGTGCGTCCTCACCCTCCTCCTCTTGTCGATACTTATGTAGCCTATAACCGGCCAGTGACTGGTCCTTATCCACCTGCTTTGCCCCCTCGACCTGTGCCTGAGTCTGAGGTTGTATCGGAGCCTGTGTCCCCTATAGGTGCTCAACATATGGGTCTTTATAGAAACCCCATCATGAATCTTCGGTAAACTCTTATTCGTCATTCTTGCCTTTAACATCACCAGGCTGTATTTTTCAGGAAAAAGAAACGAAAACAAGAAAAAAGAGTCACATGTGGAATTTCAGTCATTTCACCGTCTCACTACTTTCATTGTAAAGTCATTTATTCTATCTTGACAATATAATCTAATGTAATTTGTTTTCCTTCAAAATACAGAACACTTCGGTCGCCTTTCCACTCCTAGTAACAAAAGTCGGTAATCCATGTAGGAATTGGAAGAAGACTGGACTCTATGTATTGATGCGCACGGCAAAACTTCTGCCTCGAGAAGTGATCGGTTCTTGTATTGTTAGGTACTACATATTCCTCTAGTTGAGACTATCCATAATCTTCTTGATTTTTAGGTTCTGAACTTGTCAATCTTCCAACATAATCCTGCATTATACCATGCACGTCGACTTAATTTGCTCTTCGAACGCTTTGTTTCACTATATTGAGTTCATCTAATCTCATTTCTCTTTTCATTTCTCTTGTCATATTCAGATTACAGTCTAGATGTATCATCATTACGAAACACAAACAAATTTTGGTCCGTCGTTGAAGATCGCTTTACAAATCCACTGTGTCCAATGGGTTCCTCGATTCATCTGGAAAGCTGCTCCAACGTAATTATATCACCGTGGTTTGCTATAACACGGTGTCCGTTACTCCTGAGGCGACACACAATATGGCCTAGTCGGGGGCGGTTTTCTCGATCATACTCGACCGTATATGTCTTGAAAAGGTTTAGCAACAGTTCAAACCTGTTGGAAGACAGCAGCATACCTCGATGATGGCCTCCCCTTCCCCGTGCATGCTGATTGGTGGGGTTAGCTGACTGGCTGGAAGAAGTTGGTTGTTAGCGCTCGTAGGATACTGATCATTGCTTCTGCGAGGATGTGTTGATCGGCAAATTGCATTTTCGGTTGTCAGAACGCCTCCATTGGCGAGTATAAGTCCATTTGAGGGCTTGGGAAGACCACCAAGCTTCCGTAACTGTCGGACCATCTCCGCCACGGCCTGGGCCAAAGTGTTAGATTGACTATGAGTGTTAGACTCGAGTATTGTATCTTACGTGCATGGAATAATTTGCACCTGCACCCCCAAAAGATTTGAGGCCCCCTAGGAGCGTTATTGGCTTTGGGTGTTCGCCGCAAGGGATACCCAAATGGCGGCATGCTAATTTGGGGACAATTGGGAAGCAACTACCCATTGAAGAAAGGGTAAGCGTGACTGATTTCAATGCCGGGTAAATATGTCAGTGGATGTCCAACTCACGAGTAAAAGTCGAAGAGATCGATGTCATCCTTGCCGAGCCCGGACGACTGGAAACAACTATCGAGGACACAAGCTATCGCCCGGCTGGAGTAGAAATTAGGACGGTTCCAGACTAGAGGTACAAAATGTCAGTTTACTAATCGAGTGCTCAAGATATTAAGAAAAGTTGGGAAATTCACAGTCTTTAGAATCTTCTGCTCTTCCACCTCCAAGTGGAAAGATCCACTTGTCGCGCGAGATACCCATTCGTTCAGCGCACTCCGTTGTAGTGAGGATACAAGCACTGACAAGATTTACGTCATTGAAAGCGTTCATCAACAACGGATCTGTGGATTACCAGAGTCAACAAATCAGGATTTCACAACCTAGATAGAAGGTACCCACAAGGGAAACATATCATCCTGTTTTGCTTCGTGATATTTCCGATCTCGTTGGCAGTTTGAAGACTCTTTCCAGAATTCCATGCCATTGGGTGCTGCGATGCAATATCGGCAAATCGAGCGTAAAGTGAAGAGGATTCTTCAAGGTTTTTGAGGGGGCTTTGGCCTCTTCGCCATCGCAAACCGTTCTCATACATCGCATAGACATGCATAGGGACACCAACTCTATGAGCGCGCCCAATGCCTGTGTGATTCAGCGGTTATACTCGCACTATCCCGAGAAGAGGGACACTAACCAGTGAACATGTCGGTATCATTGGCGTAGTAGACCTGTGCTGTTTCTGGTACTGTCCAAGGAGGCGGATATGTGCCATCTTTGATAAGACCCTTCACTGTGAAAATACAACCATTAACTCACGTTTTCCCATGGATCTCACTTGGGTTTGCTGGAACAGTAGCACACACATGATGCCATAGCCTCCCCGCCTACCACGACCCCAACTTCGATTTGTTCGTTTGCAATCATTCGAGCGGTGTCATCAATCAACTGCACAGATGCACTTCCAGCTAGCTCACTGTACGATGTATGGGAGGCTTTGATTCCTAGTCCTTCACACACCAGCCCCGGCAGATCTTTATATTGCCATGTCGAGCTCGCCACAACCTTTACGCTGTCAATGGAAGAGATAATCGCGGGTGCACCAGCATGGCAAGCATCAGAGGCTGCCTCTTTGACTGCGTCTCTCATCAAATGTAAAGGCTCGATGGCATCTTCTTTTCGGCGTGAGGGGTTCTTGACCTCCCCAACACCGATGATAATCGGGACTTTATGGGGTGCCATTATTGAATATGGAATGAGGGAGGTAAAAGGGTTAGATGGAATTTGAAGATATGTGTATGAGTTCTTCTTTATTTTGTTCTTTTCTTGATGCCACCCTGACCTCGGTCTAGATATGGACTGCGCTTGGCCGCGGTGGCCGAATTGGACATTGGACAACGTAGAAACCGAGGACAATGAAATAAAAACCCCAACATTGGACTCATTGTTGTCTCCTTTTTAAAACTTTTTTGGCCTTGTAGACCTTGATTATGATTGCCAAGGTGTAGATTTTGATATTTCAAGGTCTACGTACTGGACGGTGTTACTTGTTACATTGGCTTTCTTCTTTTGCTATGCTGCTTTTCTGGCCTTACTAATGTTTATACCATGAATGACCTTCGTAGTAGAACAAAATTGGGAGATGTAAGTGGAAGATAATTTGTATGCTCTATATACGAGATTGGCTAGCTGTCCAAATTTAGAGTAGGCCTAACCCGACAAGGAACCAATAGTCAGAGATGCGCCATTCATAAAAAAATAGATTGCCCACTATGTAGAACTAAGATTGCTGTTGTATATGGATGAGCTTTGTCTTTATGACGACAAGGCAGTGAGAGCTTCGACGTCTGGTTGACATATTGCGCAGCATCTCTTACAAGTGTAAAGGCCTGAGTGACCATTTCCAAGATAATCTCATGCGCAGATTGATCCGGCGTATTTACCATCGCTGCACCGCACCCCATTGGCCTGCAGCAAGGTTAGTAAAATCTCAATATGAAATGGAACATGGTGGACATTCCTCTGCGTGGATTGATCCTCAATCTCATCTGTCAACTTGCCCTCCCGTGCCAGCCTATCCAGTTCATGATCAAGTACGGTCAATCCCTGACCTTGCAGCTTTTCAATGACATCGCGCCGATTTAGCTCCCAATTTCGAATATACGGTGTGGCAAGAGCTCGTAGCGGCCGTCCCGCCCAAATCGAACTCCTCATCGTATCCTCAAATCCTGCATTAATGATGCTGTAAGTTTCCTCGGTCAGTAAGTCAAACCACAGGAAGCTGGGAATAATTTTGGGACTGACGCATTTTTGCCCAATTTTGAAGCAGCGGACTCTCGGGCTGTCATAAAACGCGTGCCAACCCACACCGCACCAGCGCCCATAGCCAGCGCAGCGGCCACACCTCGGCCGTCAAAAATACCACCGGCTGCAATGAGCTGTACAGTCTTCCCAGTGAGTGGAGATTTGTATTGGCGGCAAGCGTCGATGCAAGCTGGGATAAGGACACTGGTTGGAATCTCGCCCGTATGGCCACCTGCCTCTCCACCCTGAGCGCATATAAAATCGGCACCAGCTTGGCAGGCTTTGTGGACATGCTTTCATTTCAATTGTTAATTGGCCATGTTGTTATAGGAGTTGATGTAGAGTGTACCTTCGGATGGCCGACCATGTTCTACATTATGAATCAAAATCAGTCCTCGTTGCTTGTAGTCCGTCACCAGAATGCTTTTCGTTGTACGTACCATATATAGAATTCCTGCATCCTGAAGGCGATCTATCACCCTCTTTGGTGGAACCCCGACAGCCGACACAAACAACCTCGTCTTTTCTTCTATGATGATATTGATGAGATCTTCCAATGCTCCCTTCGTATAGTCGACATTGGTCTTGCGGGCGGAGCCTCCAAGCTGAGGAATCAAAAGGTCCACACCGAAGGGAAGATCTGGGTGCCGAAGCTTTTGTTTTACTTCTCGGATGGCATCTCGCAGCATCTCTGGGGTGTAGCCAAGACCACCAAGGATCCCAAGGCCCCCCGCATTAGAAACAGCAGCTACCAGGTCCGAGACCGCCGTATGGCCCATTCCTGCTAGGAGGATAGGATTCTCGATCTCAAGGAGCTGGGTTGTGGGTGTGGTGATAAGAGTCATGTTGGAGTTGCGTGAGGTAGAAGTCGTTGGATGTGCAGTGGCACGGCAGCGGCAACTTTTTGATTATTATAGGCGCAGAATGATGATCTGAAATAGGAGAGGGGGCCTGGAAAGCGAAACTTGGGCTTTGGGTGGGTTAGACGACTGTCCAGCCTCGGTTGCTAGTTTAGTTGTCACCGAGGCCGTTGTGCACCAGTAACTATCCCCTTCATAAACAGAGGCGTCAGGTCTAAATTGCCAGCATAAATTGCCAGCATAAATTGCCAGCATACGTACGTTTTAGCTAGCGTTTTCACTTAACTATTTGTTTTCTTGTTTTTATCACGATTGGTGTAATGTTTGTGTGCTATTTCTGTGTCATCAATGAACGGATGGTCAAATATCGTGATAAAATTATGTTCAGAAATAGCAGGTCAATTTATATAGCCCACATCTTGTTGTTCACAAACAATTTAATCCCCAGGAACTCCCCATGATGTAATTTGTTAGTGCCGTCTTGTTCAATGGCGAATTGATAGTTGAGATTGATTCCCAAAGTTTGTCACATATCGTATCTTCGACGGAAGTGGTCATACAAGCAGCCAAATGAGAAGTTTCCTTCAGCTTACGCATAACTTTCCAGCATTTGTGCAGCGAGCGAGAGCTTTGACGTGTATTTCTTTCGATACTAGCGTGGCAAGGCTGCTTGTGGTAGGCTAGCGCAAGTATTAACAACGCCGAGGTTGGACACGGTAGCTGTTCGGATAATTCTAGAGAGTCGATCTCATCGAAGACATCTGTGATATCTAGCAGACATTTGTCAACTAGCGCAGACCGGGAGTCCTGCCCAGGAGCAGTGAGATTGTCACCTGGATTTTCTCCGTCATCGCAGCATGCTGCGTACAATGAACCTAGATAAAGGAGCCGAAGCCAGGATTGATGCAAATAAATGCTCCGTTCGCAGTCTGTGGGAACCAGGTCCATTGGACACTGATGACTAGCGGAGACAGGGAGCTGGAGTTGCCATCGCCGATGCTTCTCGATCTCCTCTTGTGTTGATCTGAGCTTCAAATTGATGTCACCATTCCCTATGGCTTCTCCACACACCACCTTCTGTACTCGGTTCAATATGCTCGAAAATCGAGACAATTGACAAAGTTTAGTTTTTTCAATGAAAACTACGGCTTGTGTCTTTTGATATTCGACGTCACGAAGAACCTCACAATCGTCCACAACTGCTCGCATCTCAGGGGGGAAGACGTGAAGTTGAAAGTCGTTCAGTGTGATCATCGGAATATCGAACAGGTTTCTGTCCTCGCGATCCTCCTGCATGCGCATCGCGGAGAGTAGATTCTCCACGGTTAGTCGTGTATGGTTGTGCACGCTCCACCAGGTGCGTCTGCGCATCTTTTGCTCGGATGGCGAAAGGGTGGAAGAATCTGGATTGCGGTGGAGACCGAGAGATATTGCTAATGATAGGCAGACACCTATCCAGTGGCTGGCACCCTTTTCCGATTGTGGCAGATCATTCCAATGAATCAGTAGAAGCAGGGCTTGCACTGTGGAAATTGGGTCATCCTCGCAATTGAGTTCCAAAAGCACCTAACAAGGCTGTTAGTCATAATGAAAACTATGCGCATAGTGTAAAAATGTATGGATGCGAACCTTTACTCGCAGAAACAAAACGTCGCGAGCTACTTTTCGTGACATGTATCCCTCCTCTTGGATGTGTGATATATCTACGAACGCAGAAGCGGCGAACATGACTGCGTGGAATAGGAGCAGGCTAATGCGAGTTTTCCCGTCATTTGCAGCGATGGCATGTAGAAATTTATCTAGATCCAACACTGGTACCTGAGGATGTACCCATAATATGTAGCTTTTCAAAAGCTGCTTTCGAAATGGAGCTGTGGGAAGACACAAAGCCCCTTTGCTCTCCAAATAATCAAGATCACCAACTTCTAGACGAGTTGGAAGCTCCGATACGTATCGAGGGGTATTATTCAAGGGTGGTCGATCGGGAGGCTCAGGGCCGAGAAGTTGATGCATGATTGATACATAATTCTCTATAGGATCGGTCGCGGGAAGGTCCGCAGTGGTACGAGCCCGAGGTAATTGCTCTTGTTCAGTTCTGCGTATTTGAGATTCGAACAATCCATCTGGATCAAAAAGAAAATTTCTGCATAAGATACGATGCAAATTGGGGACGTGCAGCGAACTTGATCTCCACTTACCATCACAGTAGATCCTAGACGGGAGTCTCTTCTTCGGTGTGATTCTGTTTCCTGATATGTTAGCCAACAAATATGCACTGTATCTCACTCCATCCTACGGGGACTGAAACAACCCACTCTTGGCTAGCGATACCGTCGCAACGGGTGTTCGAGCGGCGGCAGTTGGAGCACGGAATGCCACGCACACCAATGTAGCACCGTTCTCGTCGAGCGACACAGTGCGAGCAAGCGCCCGATTCGATTGTCCTAGCCCTTTTAGGAGCGTGACCCATGATTAAGTTGATCGAAATCTAGTGGGACTTTGAATAAGAAGAACTGGAGTCCCCAGATCTGGGGTCGAAGGACTTCGGCACGCGCAATGCAAAACGCGGGGAATATGAAGTGGGGGTGGAGAAGCTGGAGAAGCTGGAGAGATCTGCCTTGGTTTCAATCTAGATCTCTCTGCTATCTGACCAGTTAGATCTCTCGCTGCTACAGTGGAATGAGCTCATGAGATTCTCTCCAGCATCATGTTGCGGGCAAATTCCGCGGGTTTACAATCCCGGCGCAGAGATAAGACTTAGTCATCACGACTATGACAGCCCAGAGAGGGCTGGCAGCGAAGAGTATGGCTGGATACAGAATGGTTTGGTAATTTGGCCTAACTCATGATTTTCCACTTGGTATCCCACTTGATCAATTATTTGCCTTCAGATTTGACAAGTCCATCGCGAACTCGACTAAACCGTGACCTCGACCCATAAGCTACTGTCTGGTATACCCCCCAATTACTACAATGCCCAACCCTAGGACACATCTATCTAAAAGGCAGATCCATCGAGCGCGATCCGTGAGAGCATGTTCCAACTGTCATTGTCGAAAAGTGAGGTGCGATGTGACCCTCAGAGGCTCCCCTTGCACTTCATGTCGATTCTACGATATGCCTTGTTCTATTCCAATTGATAGAAGGGGAAAGGGAAGCAAGGTTGCAATGAAAGCGATATCGGAGGCTCAGAATTTGGGAGAGCGGTTGGCAGACAAAGAGGGGCTGGACACCCCCAAGGCAGTGGAATCCGTGGGTATGTTCTATTAAAAGAACCAACTGGAAGAACGAATCATTCTAACTCGAAGAAAGATCGCCCACTACAATATTGGACCGAAGAAGAGAATAACCCATCGAATAACATTGAAAAGACACCATCTTTCGGCAAATCACGAGTGGGTTATAGCAAATGGCTGCCAGACTATGCCAGTCCCCTGCCGCCCTCCATCACATCGGAAGACTGCGAATTTCTTCACGAACAAGGCGCATTCAATGTCCCAGACACAAGGGGCAGGGCCGGGATTCTGAACGCCTATTTCCAGTTTATACACCCGGCATTACCGATCTTGAGCCCTGAAGATTTCTTGATGGTTCTTGATACGACTTATAACGGCAATCGGGGGATCAGCCTGCTATTGTTTCAAGCGGTGATATTCGCCGCTACTGCATGGCAGCCAAATGATTCTCTGGTGCTCCAGGGATTCAAAGACAGGAGAGAAGCCAGACAGGCTCGATTTGAGCGCGCCAAACTGCTTTATTCATATGGTTGCGAGGAAGATCGCATCACTATTTTGCAGTCTTTGCTGCTGATGACGTTTTGGGACGACACTTCCGATCAAGGCCAGGAGGCTTGGCATTTTGTTGGTTTAGCAAAGGGAATTATGAACTCAATCAAAACAAACCCAACTGATTCGGAAAAGAAGTTCATTAAACAGCAACCAGGGCTTTGGAGTCGAATATGTTGGTCGTGCTACATAAGAGACCGGCTAGTTTGTCTTCAAACGAGGCGCCCATTTCAATTTGATGAAGCCGACTATAGAGTTCAAGCCCTACGACCTTCGGACTTTGAAGTCGGTCCCTTGCCGACCAAGTGTTGTCTCGGGAATGATGGAAGCCACCCAGCGATTAGAGATCCCTCTATGCGAAACGTCTTTTCTCAAATCAGCATCAGTCTACTGCAATGCTGCAAGTGTATCACGCGTATTTTGACCTGTCAATATACTCTTTCCCAAGATCCAAACCAATTCACAGACACACCCAGGAGCACCCTTTTACCAAGGCGCTCCCATGAAATGAGTGTCGAAGTCTTGCTTTGTGATATTGAGCTTGAGGAATGGCTCACTACTCTACCTGAGGCTCTTCGGTGGTGCTCATCTAATCCTGGGTTCCAGATCAGTAAGCACGGAGAATTGTTTCTTCATTTCCGCGCAATGTTGAGCGGTATCTACAGTCTTGCTTGCAGCGCTTTGCATCGACCGCAGCTTGTCGTGAGAGGCACCAGACTTCCTGAGCTCTTTGAGCTGTCAAAACGACGACTTCGTCACTCGGGAAATACTGTCACACAAATATACGAATATCTCAGGTCTCAGAATCTCACTTATCTGTTTCCAGAGTTCCAAGTCACGGTGCTGGAAACTGCTCTTGTCACACATCTGGACCATCTCAAGTCAACACACTCTCCAACCCGCCAGCTAGCCATGGAATCTTTCCAATTATGTGTGCAGGGATTAAGACAGCTGCGAGAAACATATTCTTCTGCGGTGTCAGCTCTTGGGTCCGTGGATGCTGCTATTCGAAATCCAGTCATTTCACTTGAAACGGCAGATACCCACCTCACACACTCACTTGACAGCGATGAAGTTCACCATGAGAGAACAATACCGCCTCAATGCGAATATTACGACCGCCCAGAGAGCTTCGCTTCGTCGCCAACTATTGCACAACAACTCGACAACCTCAATCCCCCACAAATGAGCAAACTCCTCTGTTCTCACTTCATGATGACACCCTCAGAAAGAAGTCTCCTACAGGATCTTGCATCCACAGAAGCAAGTAACTTTGACTTGTATTCCGACGCTGACAGCTCTTCGGATGAAGATTCATATCCATCCAGTGCACAAGACCCCATTTCATACCAGTCACATCTCCCATCCACAAAAGTAGCCTCACAGACAGAAGCCTCTGTCCCCAATCCCCAGTTACACCCTTCAATGAGGCTTTGCCAGCATGGGAACTTCACTGATGATTGGAACATCCCGCCATCGTTGCTGTTCCAGTCAGATATTGTGTCCAAGCCCCATTATATCCCTAGTGATGAACATGAGGATATGGCACTTTCGATGTTTGACACTGCATAGGGTGCATACAACTTCACGTACTACAATTGCACACAATATAAGTTCAAATTACCATTCTAAGAAGCCCATATAATAACTCTATAACGCCATTGTGCTCCGTTCTATGCTCATACTCTCTCAACCTGGGCCAGCTCCCCTTCGGACTTTTCCGCCGCCTCATTCGAAGAGGACGCAGTAGTATCCATCAACTCATTCGAATGACCTCTGTGCTTCACAAATATGTAATCAATTTCTTCCAGTGTCTTTCCGCTTGTCTATTCGCGCAAGTTTGGTCATCAGTTGTCACCAAGGTAAACGTGAGAAGGCAGGGGGTCACAAACCTCAGGCATAAAGAAGTAAACGAATGGAATGCTGAGCGCAGTCATAAAACAGAAAAGAAGGTAAATCTTCCAACCTGTATTGGCGATGGCCGCAGGTGTCATCTGTGCGATTACCTGATCGCACGTCCAGAATTAGCCGGACGAAACTGTGGGAAAAAGGGAATAAACGGATGGGTTCTTACAAATGTCCATAGCCACTCGGAAAAACAGCCAACCGCTGCGCCGACATGACGAATGTTGAGGGGCGTGATCTCCGGTGCATATAACCAGGGTACTGCGTTCCAGCTCATTCCAAAAGATATTTCATATATAATGAGCATTCCCAAGGCCAGTCGCGACGAGGCAGGTGTCTTAAGTGCGATTCCTACCGTGAACAATACCAAAGCCAGACAAAGCATAGTTGATCCTAACATCAGCACTCTTCGGCGACCAAGTCGGTCAATGAGAAATATCGGTGGGAATGTGCCCACCCAGAATGCGATCTGGATAAACCCGGCCACAAGACTACTCAATTCGGGCGAGAGGCCAACGTTCGTTTCAAGTACGATGGTGACTATATAAACATTTAGCGACGGATAATTGATTGAGTACTTTTGCGTCTTACCGTAGAACGCAATAACGTTGATTCCAGTGAATTGT
This sequence comes from Penicillium expansum, assembly GCF_000769745.1. Lineage (NCBI taxonomy): Eukaryota > Fungi > Ascomycota > Eurotiomycetes > Eurotiales > Aspergillaceae > Penicillium > Penicillium expansum. Next base: position 75,631 of record NW_015971257.1, read on the forward strand.
TGGAAAAATTGAATTGCAAAGCACAATGTCAAGCGTCGCCCATTCTTCATCTCCGTTTTCTCGAACAATAAGCTTGAGATGCTGAGTTTCTCCTTTTTGCTTTGCTCCACTGACAGAGCTTGCTCCATCTCAGCCACGACGGTGGACACGTCAGGATGATCCTCCGATAAAGCAAGCAATCTTGAAAGCACAAGTATAGCTTCGCGTTGCCGTCCGTGCGAGTAAAGCCACCTGCAATTGTTATTAAGTCCCGCTTAATCCAATACTTTAACAAGTGCCTCAATAAACCAGGGCCTACCTTGGTGATTCGGGCAACAGTGGCATGGTAATAATGGTGATTAAAGCGAAGAAATTTTGGAAAGCTAGAGGGAAGCGCCAGACAACCTAGGATGCATCGTAAGCAATGTCACTTATATATGACGCCGAGCAAGATTACCTCGCCAATTTGAGTGCGAATCATGCCGTAGTCCAACCAGTAGGCAACGACCGTGCCAAACTATTGGAAATCGTCAACAAAAGGGCCACAACGTGAGAAATTCGGGTTTCATACAATGACGATTGACATTTGGATGGCGAGCGATCTCCCACGTACAGCGGTTCGGGAGGTTTCAGACACGTAAACGGGGACTGTTGAGGTATTGATACCTTTTTGCGGAGTTCCGAATTAGCATATGAGATCTCGATATTCGCTATACCAAGATAAACATACCATTGCCAATTCCAGAGATTATGCGACCAGCGATCAGCTGACCCGCACTGTAGGTACTGGCTTGGACCGCACCGCCGATGACCATAATCACGCATCCGAGAGTAATGGCATTTTTCCGGCCCAGTCGATTGCCAAAAAAGGCCGAAATTACACAACCTATGAGACAACCGATGTTGAAGAGAGCCACTATGGTTCCTAGATACCCAGAGCTAGGATTGCCAATGGCCGACAAGAACCCTGGGTATGATACAAGACCACCCAGAACGCCTTGATCGTAGCCAAACAAAAGGTATGCGCTTCCAGCGCTCACCGCGATGGCACTTTGTAGTGATCGACCTTGCAGGTTCAACATAGTTGTAGAGAATTAGAATTTGATCATTCGCCTCAATAATGAGTTGTACTACCAGAGTTTTATATCACCACTCAATTGCGGTCTAGATCGGGATATCACTCCCGAAATTACATCCATAAAATGCGGGGAGCTGGAGTGTGGAGGCTGACAATCACCAACTCCGTATTCCAGACTATTGTAAGTTGAAAACCGGGGTATACTGCAATTACCGAGGGTGTCCAATTTTCTTTTGGACAATTTGCAGGGTTAAATCTACATGACACTACTTGCCTGACTCATGCAATCAAGGTAGAAACTTTATAAAGTTTAGGCTTACTAGCCACCAAATGAAATGACGAAGAATGCAATGGCCAAGCTTTTAGCCGGATTTCTTCTGCATGGTGTTACTTTCCCGAATATTGGTTTGACCTATCGTGTTTTGGGTCGCTACATACTGAAGAATTCAGTTTCACTGGAAGTTACAGTTGATACAGTAAACCCGGGTTATTACGAATTAAATGAAACACGGTGAAATATTCGTTAGATCAGGTGCTATATAAGATATATATATTTTGTAGTGCTTCTAGCTTACATGCAAATTTATAGTCCAAAAAACCCCCCAAAGTCCCTAATGTTACTATACTTCTACACACCTGATTTTCTCGCTTGTCCTAACTGTTTATGTGTATTAATCGCACTATTAACTACTCTCGTAAACCCACTTTCTAGGAGGTTAGGATGATTTAATTGGTTGAAAGTGGTCAAAAACGGCGTAATAAAACCTCGTTTTAATGAATCTGGTAAGGGAACCATGGTGAATTAACGAAGTTCGCAGTAGGGAGGAATTTCATTCCTACTATGGCGGATTAAACGAAGCACTAGTTTCAGTTCGTTATAACGAGGGTTTACTGTATGGGGACTTATGCCAATTTCGACACAAAATTCAAGTGCTGTATGCCACCAAGTCCAAGAGATTTTCGCAGGTGTACGGCAGATTTTAGAGTTTATTGTGCCAGCCCCCATATAATTAGTCGCCCTTTTCGCGGCATGGTCCTTTTTTGATCTACATGATTAGAACACGGCAAAAAAGAGAGCTAGAAAGAATGCTTAAACAAGCACTTAAAAGAGGGAGGAATACTGGCTCGCGGAGTATATCAAGTCCTTCTAAGATATTCGAATAAAGCCTATATATCCTGAATGTTACTCATTATTTTAGATATGCCCTTGCTACAATTGTTGTAAAGTTCGTTCGAATCAATGTTAAGATTTATATCGGAAAAAAACAAAGCAAATGTGGAGATTCTGGTCGGAATGTCTGCTTCATGTGTTTTCAAGATCCATGGCTTATTGGTCTATTTAATTTCACACGCGGGCAGTTTCTTGATGATAACATTGAACCTCCTCTTTCTCCTGCAAAGATGCATCCATAGAATCAGTATTGTTCCGGTGAGGCTCGCTCTCCTTTTGAAACAATAAATCTATTTCTTCTAGTGTTTTCCCAGTCGTCTCAGGGCACAAGAAGTAGACGAACGGCACAGCCACTGCGCATGAAAGGAGGCACCAAAGCCACAACTTCCATCCAACTTTCTCAAGTCCGATACCTCCAGCAAAAACAGTGATGAAGCAGAAAAGCCATTCTCCAAATGCACTGGCGGCACCTCCGATGTGGCGGAATTGTAATGGAGCGATCTTGTGGGATGTAAGCATGGAAAGTCTATAAGTCTATTTCTCAGGGATATGGGGTTAGAAAAAATATACCTCGGGTCCATATAACCAGCAAACACCAATCCATCCATACCCAAAGATAAGATTGTATATAATGATGGCTGCGACTGCAACCCATTGTTTTGCCAATGTAGGATCCGGGGATCCGATCATGGCGACAAAAATACTGAGACAGATTGTTAGACCTCCAGCAGAGTACATCAATATGTTCCTCCTTCCGAATCTTTCGATGGTTGAAGGAAGGAAGAGAGAACCTATTGCGAAGATAGTGTTCATCACTGCAGCGAGAAGCTGAGATAGCGTAGAGGAAAGACCAATCTGCGCAAATATGGTGACACTGTAGTAGACAGCCACATTGATCCCTATATACGATGAGAAGAAAGGTCGAGAGCAGGTTTAACGAAGCGGATTAAGCTTACCCATCATCTGCTGCACAGACAGGATCAAGAAAGCGATTCGCAAGCGTCGTCCCACCCGCAAGTTAGTCCGATCCCAAAAGAGATCTAGCGGATTCAGAGTTTTGGTTTCCTCAGACTCAAGCTCAAGAGATGCTAGGATGGATTCTCGCATTGCTTGGACATCAGAATCCAAAATCGGTCGGTCATGAAGGCGAGATAGGATTTCGTCCCCTTCCTCTAGCCGACCACGGACGTAATACCATCGAGGTGTGTCCGGCAACAAAAACATCCCCACGCCTGAAACAGCGCCGAGAACGGCTTGGAACCCGATAGGAATGCGCTATCAATAGTTAGTGGGTGAATAACTAATGCTGATAAAAAGTTTTCCTCACCCATGAGATCTGATTGTCGAGGCGCGTGAAACCAAAGTCCACCCAATACGCGAACGCACAACCGCTCACAAGAAATATGCACTGGAATGCCACCTCTGGCCCTCGTTCCTTTTCCGTGAGACTCATTTCAGCCTATGGCCATATAAAGTCAGTCAACTTTCGTAGCGGATTTATTCCTCATCTCTGTCATACCATATACGTTGGCACCGCACAGGAAATAAACTGGCACCATAAATTTGTTAGATATTCCATTCGCGAGTCGGGGGGATATACAAACACCGATACCGAAGCCCTGTTGTGTCGTCTGTTAGATATGCAGCTAACTTGATCAACAGATAACTTACACAAATCACCCGTCCAACGATTATTTGAGGTACAGACCAAGACGAGGCTTGCAGAATTCCTCCGACAATCACTAGCATGTCACCCATGACTATGCAGCCTCGTCGGCCCAGGGGCATGCCAAGCCACGAGACCACAAGTGCACATACTGTGGCAGCGAGGGTATAGCTTGATGCCACCATCGGAATAATATAAGGACTTGTCGGGTTCTCTCATAGTTAGCTTGCCATCATCGATTGAGTCCGCCTGGTACATACCCCGAGAGCCTCGCGGAAAGGACGTGTTTCCTGAACTCCGCCTAAAACACCGGCATCATATCTGGTTCTTTCAGTTTCCAGACGACAAGCTTGAGATTTCCGAGTTTTTTGCGTACCCATACAGACCAAAAGCCTGTGGAATGGTTAGTGTGGACATTCTGGGGAGTTGTGTGGATATAGACCCACGTACCATGCAACAACAGAAACGCATGACACGATACAATGATTTTCCCCTAATCCCTTTCATGATGATATTCTCTTCTGTATTGTAGGACTTCAAATATCAGGAATTATATTTGATTTGAAGATTCAAGGTAGGGAAAAAATCTGACTTCTATGCTTTTTATATCAAGCCCGCAAGCTGATCAGATAGCATGGACTTTAGCTAGGTCCCCACCATAGTCCGGGGTAAAGATGGGGTTAGTACAAAAGTCTAATTGATTGATTCTGGTCATCAGTGCGTCAATGAACATCTCTCTTCTGATGACATAACAGGTTGGCTGTGCGTCGGGTTTACAATCCCGCGGAGTGCAAGATAAGTCAATTTATGGACACTTAACAACGGGTCGTGCTATTCCTCGGCCCTTCGATAGGCCCCATGGATTTCCTAGCTAGCTACCGAGCTTCCCCACGGCAACCTCACCCGTCTGGTCCTCATGATGGGCCACACTAAGTGGGCCGGAGCACGATTATATAAATCCAATACCCAAATGGAATGTCTCGAAAACCCCCTTTGGAAGTTGACACCAAGTCTCTACTATTGCTCTCATGATGAATAGTCCAGATGTTATCATTGTCGGTGCTGGGCCATCGGGGATTGCTTTGGCACACACCCTCAAACACCGATTAGGGTACAATGACTTTACTGTAAGTCAAGAAAAGAAAAGAAAAGAAACGTAAATTGCCACGAGATCAAATGAAACTGACAGTGATATAGTTTTACGACAAATTGGATGGCCCGGGTGGAACGTGGAGGCAAAACACATACCCCGGAGTGTATGTATAAGTCTCACCTGGCTTCTGTTGACTTGTCTAACTATCCATATCTGCACAGAGGTTGTGATGTACCTACGCTACTTTACTCATTCTCCTTCAACCAAAATCCAGACTGGTCAAAAGAACTATGTGAAGGGCCCGAAATCCTCGAATGTATGTTCGACCTCCATGAATGAAAACATCGGGAGAATTTACACTGACACCTGTCGCGTGACTTAGACATGGAAGCAACGGTCGACAAGTTTGATCTCCGGAAGCACATGCAGTTTGGCGTTGAATGTATTTCCGCGGCTTGGAACAGTGAAGGGTTTTGGGAAGTTCAGCTCCTTGATATCAAGACGCAAGTTAAATATACCAGAACCGCCACCGTCTTTATCTCTGCTGTTGGTGGCATTTCTAAACCAAGAGACATCAAATTTTCCGGGATGGAGAAATTCAATGGAGAGGTTTTCCACACCGCACGATGGAATCACGACTTTGACTACCGCGGAAAGCGACTCGCGGTGATCGGTAACGGATGCAGCGCAGCCCAAGTGGTTCCTGCCATCGCGAAAGATGCCGGGTCTGTGAAACAATACGCCCGGAGTGCTCAGTGGTATCATGAACGGCCGAATCGGAGCTTCACTTCTTTTGAGAAGTGGTGTCTGCGCAACATTCCACTATGGGAGCGTTATCTCCGCTTGCGACTGTTCCTTAGCAGTGATAGCCTTGTGGCTACATATCTGCCTGGAAATGCCGCTGAAAAGCTGCGGGCAACAGCCGAAAGTAGTGCACGACAATACATTCATCAAACCGCGCCTAAGAAGTACCACAAGTTTCTAGTGCCCGACTTTCCTCTAGGTAAGCACGTCCCTATTTGCAGTTGGAATCCAAATTTGTATTCTGATACCGTGTTATCAAGGTTGCAAGAGACGTATCTTTGACCCCAACTACTTGGAAAGTCTTCATCGCAGCAATGTCGAATTGGCTCCTGTGGGAATCGATCACATTGACGAGACGGGCATCACCGGCACCGATGGTGTGCGGACTGAATTTGATGCGATTGTGCTTGCGACAGGCTTCGATGTCCAACAGTTTGTTGTACCTATGGAGGTATATGGTAAAGATGGCAAAAGTCTCTCTCAGCAATGGCTAGAGTCCCGTGGCGCACAAGCATATATGGGAGTCTATGTCCACAACTTCCCAAACTTTGGTCTGCTGTATGTATTAACCAACCAAGTCGCAAGTCCCACAAGCTAAGACCACTTACCATAGCTTTGGTCCGAATACCTTCCCAGCACACAACTCTGTACTCTTCGCTTCCGAGGTGCAGGTCGAATATCTTGCTCGAACATTGCTTGCACCTATCATAGACCGCCGCATTTATTCCTTGGAAGTTAAGCCCACCGCTGAATACCAGTGGGTTAACGCTTTGCAGACTGAGCTCAAAGGAAGTGTTTTCGAAGCTGGATGTTCCAACTGGTATATCAACCCGCACGGGCGTAACTCTGCATCCTGGCCGGGCTATGCGTCGACATACTGGAAGGAAGCACTCAAGTCCCAGGCTGGTATGTTCAAGGAGGTGCCTCGCTCCAACTTCTGGATGCTGAACACTGTGTGGCGATGGATCAGAAGCACAAAGAAGGAGACCTATGGCATGCTTCTTTTCGCTCTTGCAGGATTGTTCTGGCATCAAAAGGGTAGCTTGGCCCATCAATTGCCGCATATTTACCAGAGACTTGCATCTTCAATTCTGTAGAGCCTGGTTCTATACTTTAAAACATGCTTGTGCTTTGATTGCCTAGGAATTGTCTCGAGTCAAATGTTACGTGATTGCCCCTATGTTTAGAACCTAGATAGGCTGTATGCCAATTTATCCTCACGCTCTGACCTTGATTATTCATACTAGTATCATTAAAGCAGTAACCACTATTTCACGCCATCATCTGTTCAATTTTGAGTGCAACGAGTCGAACCAATCCGTTCATTTTGACCCTTACTAAATATCTGTAATTTAGTCTACAACAGTCACATTTCAGTCCTAGTGTAGTGATATTTCAATGCTCTAGAGATACTTGGCTGAGGTAGCTCAACAAGTGGGCTTCTAGAAGTTGTTCCTTCACCAATAAAGTATCTCATAAGTTGGAATATTGTTTGAAACTTTGTACTAGAACTATACGTACTATAAGCCATACGTGTGTGAATTTTTTTCCCTACTGATCGGTCTTTCGTCGAGCCAATCTTCCAACGGGGCAACACTTACGTTAGGTTAAAATCAGATACAAAATAGCACTGTACCTACTCCTCGCCTAGAGTACCTCTCAGCTATCTTGAGCAACGTTTCGAAAATCTGCTCGCACATTTTGCATTCATCACAGCCTTGACACAGCCGATAGGCGCGGGCGAAAGGCCGGATGATACTTGAATCCGAGGAAATGTAATTCCGTGGGAAAGCTACCCCGGAAATAGCTCTAATTGATGATCCGGGGTAGATCGACGTAGACTTTGGTTCGACTTTTACAAATACTCTCACGGTAGCGGTGCAATATTATTGCTGCAAAGCCACCAATCTGGCTGGAGGAAATATAATCTGCTCATTCAGCATTCAAAACTTAAGCGTATCCACCAAAATCCCTTTCAACTTTCTATGGAATCTTTCAAACATTTGCCAATAAGTCCCCACTTTAGCTAAAATGCTTCCTCACCGAGGGGTGTTGCCCATTAGCAGGAGCTTTAGTGCTCTTAGTCGCAAATTGCCAAGAAACACACCAACTGCGAGGAATCGATTCAGCACCAGCCTTTACAAGTCATCCAATGTTTCAAATACCACCAGGGAACTGATAGAGTCCAAATTGTCACTCGGAGGTAAGGTGACTGTGATAACCGGTAGGTATCAGACTTGCACCTGCTATATGAATAGCACTGACCCTTTTCTGGCAAGGGGGATCGCGAGGTATTGGCTTAACCTTGGCCAAAACAGCGGCAGCCTTGGGCAGTGATGTGGCTATTTTAGATGTCCACGAGCCAGAAACGAGTGTTTCCCAGCTGGAAAGTGACTATGGTTCGCGTTTCATCTTTCACCGGTAAGCTGTCTACCAAAATCCATACTTGCATATAAGCTGATCCAGCACTTCTAGAATGGACGTTACCTCAAATGATGGCATGGAGCTTGCTTTTGAAAAAGTGGTTGAGGACCTAGGCAAGGTGGATAACTGGTGAGTTTGGCGAGATAATCATTTTTAACGCCCATTGAAGGAAATATGTAAAGCTCACCGAGTCTTTTAATATAGTGTTACCTGCGCCGGGATTGCGCTTGACAAACCTTTTCTCGAACATACATGGGAGGAGTCTCGTCGCATTCTTGATATCAATGTATGCACAGTCAACATAGTCAAATGCTTCTTTTGCTGACAACGAATGCAGGTCCTTGGGTCATTTTTCTCGGCACAGCTGGCTGCTAAGCAAATGGTCAAGCAAGGCAACGGTGGGTCTATCGTTATGATTGCTTCCATCGCCGCCCATTGTGCTATACCATCTCAGCGAGTTTCAATTTACGGTGCCTCAAAGGGCGCCATCAAGCTTTTAGGGAAGACACTTGCAGTTGAGATGGCCCCGTTCAATATTCGTGTCAATACTATCTCCCCTGGATTCATCGCAACAAAAATGTCGGCACAATTCGCGGATCTTCAGGAGGTGTTTAGGACAGTGCCTCCAATGGGGCGTATTGGACAGCCCGAGGATTTGGCACTTGCGGTAGGTTATCTGCTAGGGGAAGGGGCATCGTATACAACAGGTACAGATATTGCAGTGACTGGGGGCTTGCACAATGGACGCATTGAGCTCTAAAAACTGCGAAGCATTAGTACAGACCGAATGGAGAAAGAATGAAGTGGAAGTTACATTAGCGTAGGAAGAAATCGTAGTACTGAGAAATGAGATAAATGAACTACAAATAAGCGAAGATTATATTTATATCTTGTGGCCGGCAGCAATTATATATCAAACCTCAGGAGCAAACCTCTGTCAACATCCCTTCACGCTCACCACAACAGATTGCTACTTTTGTTTCATACAAGTTTGTTCGCAACGACGGCCCTTTGTCGATTAAATTTCTTGAATCGAAAAGCTATTTAATCTTTAAAAAAGACACTTTACAGCTTCAAGGGCCTCTCGTGCTCTTCAAACTGCACCAACTTGCGGCGCAGGATTTTCCCGGACAAGTTGCGAGGAATGACATCTGTGAACCTGACACCACCCCGCAACTGCTTATGAGAGGCTAAATTCTCGCGCACATACCTTTTGACGTCTTCTTCGCTTATCGAACTCTTTCCGGGTTTTCGGACGATTGAAGGCTTGTGGGATCTCATTGCCGGCAAGCTGAGGATCTGGTATCCCTACAACGCCGGCATCCAGAATTTGGTCATGTTCAATGAGAACTGCTTCAATATCCGCTGGAGCTACCTGCAACCCTTTGAATTTGATCAATTCCTATGAGAGAGAGCGTTAGGTGAGCCCTTGAAATGAGTACAGTCCAACACTAACCTTCTTCCGATCAACGATATAAAACTTGCCATCTTTGCGCGTTCCGATATCCCCCGTACGAAACCATCCATCTGCGGTGAAGGCCTGTGCTGTGACTTCTTTGTTTTCCCAGTACCCAAGCATGACGTTAGGACCACGAACCAGAATTTCACCCGAATGACCATCTTGGACAGGACGTTCACTCCCGTCAACAATCTTCAAACGTGTGTTTGGTAACAATTGACTTGTGCTGCCAGTTGTGTCTTCCCGATCCCAAGGGAGCCAAGTGACTGCTCCTGTGGTCTCGGTCAGTCCCCAAGCCTGACTGATTTTGCACTTGAGTTTAGACTCGGCCAACCTCTGCAGTTGGGGACCCATCGAGCAAGCTCTCTTACTGTTAATGCGGTGGAGGCGGCAGAGTATATACCCTCGCTCGCAATGACTCCAAAGAAGATCGATGGAGATAGGAGGTGATTTGAGCAAACACAAGTCACAACATCTTTGCCTGCGCCTGAATTCCCCACTCCAAACTCATTCCTCAAAACAAAAGTCAATCGGCGAACAATTAGGGCCGTTTCAGCTTTGGTGAGGTGGTTCATCTCATTGCCCGCTTCTGCCCGCTTCTGCGTGAATAACTGTTTCGCTCTTCGCCCAACAATATAGAGAGTCTGCATGAGTCAGATTCCTTGCTCTATTCGCATATAATTGGACCTTTACCAAATACTAGACTGAAAATATCCAAATTTGGAATATCGCAGTCAATTTCGGGTAAATAATGCATGGTGTTGGTGAACGGGTAAGGTACCGATACTGGAATGTGGCAATCATTGGATCATAAGGTAGACACCACCACAGCCAGCAAGATCTCTTAAATATGCTGGCAAAGTCAGTAATACAGGACCTTCAGATCTTTGCTCTCGCAACAGTTTGGCCATCGGACTGCCCGAGGTTCCGAGGCCGCCAATCATCTGTTGGGTAATTTTGTCCAAATGGCCGTCCATCTTAGTGCGGATATCGGCGCCTGAATATTTGTTCAAGTCAGTAGACAAAGATGCAAGGAGCCAAATCCGATATCAGATTCTACCTCAATTAGTCCATCGCCATATTCGCTGGATATGACTTTCCCTCTCAGGAGGTGTCATGGTTACGCCGCGATGTGCTTCTTTTCGCGAACAGCAATGGCGTCTCCGCTGCGGACCTCCATTTTCTCTATGTTTGTGGATAATTTCCTATACTTAAAAGGACAAATAGATTGACACATTTACCAGGAACTAGACCCCTAGTTTATGGTGTTTCCGACGTATCTATTAATTCTGCGTACGTACTATGCCGCACCATGAGCCACATACCAAGCACGGTGATAATGATACCTGAGAGCCACAGCATTTAAGCTTGCCGATCAAGAAGTGATCGAGTTCTATGGTCAGAACGCTTCGAACACGATCCCCGGAGCCCCCGATTTGGCCCTTCGTTATGCTGTCGACGGACAGCGCGACCTAACAATCCACAAACCACTTCCGACGGCAAGCACTGGGTCCAAATTCCAGCTTCGAAACAAAGTGATTGGAATTTACGACAAAGGCTCTGCGGGAAGTTCGTTTGATACAGAGCAAAAGATTGTCGATACTGTGACCGGGGAAGTGTACACTACGACCCGAAGTGTGAGTTTCGTTCCGAAACAAGGAAACTGGGGTGGCCCAAGAGGTAGGCGACTCATTCCAAGAACTCCAGATGGGTGATATAGTTCAAGTTTTGACTCACATATCACTCGTCTCATAGGCCCCACAATGCCTCTTTACCATTTTCCAAGCCGAGCACCAGATGCAACATACGAAGTCCAGACCACGGATAATACGGTATTTCTCTACCGGTAACAGTCGCCTTTCGCAATACTTCCTCGGGAGTCAAGACTTCTAATATGAATATAGTCTAAATGGAGATTACAATCCACCTCATGCGGTTCCATACCCAGGACTGAAGATGGGACTCGGCGGCGTCATTATCCATGGTCTTTTTACATATAGCTCAACATGTTACGGAATCGTGAGCAAGATTTTCGCGGGTGATGCAGGTCGACTTAAATTCTTTGGAGCCAGATTTGCCTTTACTGTTAGACCTGGCGACAAATTGACCACGACCATGGTGGATGGGTATGGTTGATGGGCTGGAGGAAGTCAGATTCATTACCAAAAACCAGGACTCTAAAGATGTTTTGAGTAATGGGAAGGTGCTTCTACTTCCCAGAGTCCTTATCTTCAATCTATGACTGAGCTTTGAAAATAGATGTTCAAACTCTAGGGCTTCTATGGCTTTTTGGGTTCTTTCTCCTACTTCTCTCCACTCTTATAAATAAACCTCGGTAGATCACAGCTATTCCCCGGTACAGTGGTCTCAAGAAGTAGACAGCATTTCTCCAATATCATAAACAATTCAGGGAAAAGAAATTTCGATGTATGCCACAGTGTAGGAGGACACCCCAGACAACACGCCTTTTCGGCCCAAACATCTACATCGCCATTTCCTACCAGAATTGCATAAATCAATACAAACTATTCCGTACCTTTGCTTGCTTTATACTTTTGGACTATCGTTCCAAAATAAGCGGAGACCCAGTAACCTCCTTCGGAGATCTGTCCGATGAACCGCGGCCTATAACCTCGGCATTGGGATAGTAATCCCGGTTGCCCAATTTGGACAAGTTAGAGTAAGGAGGACATGAAGTACAAGTACACACCATTGTACTGTGGCTTTTTGTGTTTTGCTGATCTTGGTCACAGGTTCTGAAAGTGCAAAGCTAGTCATCATACCAAAATCCACGATGAATGAATCTCACTATCAATTCCCTGTTGAACTAGCAAACCCTGCGGTTTTTGATAATCGAGGATTCTTTGCAGGCAAGTGGCGATATGCAGCCTTGGATAAGATGTTTCCTGTCACTGAGCCGTCCTCTGGTCAGATTCTGGCCCATTGCGCGGACTTTTCTCAACAAGACTTTGTGGAGGCCATTGAAGAAGCCGACCGTGGATTTCGAAAATATTTCTTTCGCACCACTGCTAAGCAAAGAAGCTCGCTTCTGCGCAGATGGAACGACCTAATATTGGAGAATCTTGACGACCGTTAGTGCACCCCAGCGTTTTCCAAATTATTCTAGTCATTAACAATATATAGTTGCCAAGATACTCTCTCTAGAGAATGGCAAGACATTAGCAGAAGCCAAGGGGGAGGTGGGATATGCAGCATCTTTTGTCTCCTGGTTTGCCGAAGAAGCAGTTAGATCATATGGGGACGTCATCCCATCTTCTTACCAGAACACGACAGCTGTGACTTTCAAAGAGCCAGTGGGTGTATGCGGTATAATCACACCTTGGAATTTCCCTGCAGCTATGATCACTCGGAAAATCGCACCGGCATTTGCAGCAGGTTGTTCGGTGGTCATCAAGCCACCAAGTGAGACACCGTTCACTGCAATTGCATTAGTTAAGCTTGCTCTGGAAGCGGGTTTCCCACCTAATATTGTGCACGTTGTACCTACAAAAGATCGCAATGCTTCCTTGGAGCTGGCCACGCACCCCAAGGTCAAAAAGATAAGCTTTACCGGCTCAACCAATGTTGGCAAAATGCTCACCAAGCTTGCCGCTGGTACAATGAAGCGAGTCAGTATGGAGCTTGGTGGAAATGCACCTTTTATTGTTTTCAATGACGCAGACATCGAAAAGGCCATTGAAGGAGCCTTGATTTGCAAGTTCCGCTCTTCTGGTCAGACATGTGTTTGCGCAAACCGGCTTTATGTTCATCAAGATATTTTGGAGGATTTTACTCAGCGCCTGATCTCTCGAGTCCAAACATTCAAACTGGGGCGTGGCATCGATGAAGGGGTCACTCATGGCCCTTTGGTTAATGCTGCCGCAGTGGAAAAGGTCAAGAGCCACGTACAAGATGCTATCCAAAAGGGAGGTCAACTCCGATACGGTGGTGAAGTGCCAGCTGATACCCCCTCTGGGTACTTTTACCAACCGACTATTATTACCCACGCCAATAAGGACATGCTCCTTGCAACTGATGAAACATTTGGACCCCTCGCAGCCATTTTCGAATTCTCCTCCGAAGAAGAGGTGATTGGATTGGCTAATGATACCGAATTTGGCCTAGCAGGTTACTTTTTCAGTGAGAACATCAGTCGTGTTCTTCGTGTTTCCCAGCGGCTGGAATGTGGCATGGTTGGTGTGAATACTGGATTGATCAGCGCAGTCGAAACCCCCTTTGGGGGAGTCAAGGAGAGTGGTATTGGACGAGAGGGAAGCAAATATGGGCTCGGCGAATATCAAAACATCAAGGCTGTGACTATTGGAGGCATCTAAGGTTATTTTATATTGAGTCTGGTGAATCAATCATAGTATTATCGGAAATCTTCAGATGCTCCTAGTGATTGTTGAAAATTTACTAGTAACTCTGAGGATGTCTCTCCTAAGAGAACTTCTCGCATATATGTCAGAATTGTGATTATATTTGACCTACACTCATGCCCAAACTGCCCATCTCGCCACTATAAGTCGGGTTTTTCGACTGCATACAGTTCTACCAGAAAGGTTTCCGTGATTTCGGCCTTATACCCGTTTATTTTACTACACATCAATTCAACCCACACTTTTCAACTCTCTGCCCTAGGCCTAAGAACACCTTTAAATTAATAGGGCGCGTGGAAGTAAGCTATCTCCGAATCTATAGGGTAAAATTGTAGGTTAGGCCTAGGCAGGGTGCTTAACTACTACTAAGGGCTAGTATACGAGATATTAAAATAATAATAAAAATACAGGCTAATATAGTAGCTAATTATGTATATAATGACTATGTTTTAAAGGTATATATATCATATTGATGGTGTAGTAATTAATTTAAGTATGTGATGTAGAGATATATTTGAGTGGGAGTGGGTTCACGAAAACTTTTGGGGAGTGACTGTACCTTGTGGCCATTAAATTGGGGCGCGGGGAAGATCAAGCGGGGTTCTGGGGTTCCGGGGCCTATCGCGGTGAGGTCAGCAAACAGGGCCCTTGACAAGGATACCCGAGCTCCCCCACAACCATCTTTCTTCATGATTCTCGATAGAAAATCTGTGTTGTGAAACCTCTTTTCCCTTGCAAGGCAACCTAGTCTGGTCAATAAAATCCCCACAGTGTTTCCCGAAAATCAGTCCAGAGCCCGGAAAACGTGCACGAGTTTGTCCCACACCATGGTCGGGACATCGCCTCTTGATGAGTTTGCCTCCGAGACCCGATCACGAGCAATAAAACATGTCACCCGGGCTTGTAGTAGTTGTCAGAAGCGCAAAACAAAATGTGACGGATTGAAACCGCAGTGTTCTGTCTGCACGCTGTACAAACGGGACTGCACCTATTCACAACAGATCGACAAGCGGAGGATGGCATCGAAAGGAAAAATTTCCACATTGGTAGCCTATGTACAAGATATAGAGTCTTTGCTACTGCGTCACCATATTGAGTTTCCATCCAGTCGGCCAGGGAACTTCTTACCTCCGTTACCTACGCCTTCTCCTTCTGCCACCGACCCTCAACTCGAAACGAGTGAGACAATTCAAGGGGTAATTCATGACACGGCGCCTACACTCGCAAATTCTGTATCCGCTATTTCGAGCGACAGTCCAGAGGATGTCCAAGATCATTTATCCATATCCGGGGAATCGTCATATCATATCAATGCCTTGTCCGACCGCATGGGATCATTGCAGATTGCAGAAGATGGCCAACTGCGATTTTTTGGGCCCACTTCAAATCTTCATATATCACACGTGGGTCCATTTCCACTTTTCAATTCAAATATTCGCTTGGTTCACTGGAATGAGGCCCTCATTCTTACGGCCGCTGGGGTCAATAATCATGTTGATGAAGAGTTGGAGGATCATCTAACCAAACTATATTTCGCTTGGGAAAATCCGAATATTCCGTTAGTCGATGAGAGGGCATATTATCAGGGAAAGAATTGCTATCGAAACCTCAATCAACCGAATCATCGATATTCCGAGGTTCTGAATAACGCCATGTAAGGAGGAACAACTATCACCCAATGACCCTACCATGAAATTTTGCTGATGCAACGGAAACTAGTTGTGCTATTGGAGCTACTTTAACTTCTCGATATTGCCCCGATTTACCAGAGTCCCTTGTTGACTTCTTTGCGACAAGGTCCAAGGCCCTCCTGGAGGTTGAAATGGATTCGCCGACTCTAAGTACCGTCCAGTCTCTTGGCATCTTAAGTGGTGTAGAGGCACTTCTCACCAGAGATGCTCGTGGCTGGCTGTACAGTGGTATGTGTAGTATAAAAAGCCCTTTTTCTCATACTGACTACCGTATCTTGTAGGAATGGCGATGCGGCTTGCTACAGACCTTGGCCTCCATATGGATGCTGCCCCTTTCGCTGAACGGGGTCTGATAGATCTTGAAGAAGCGCGCCTTCGCAGCTCAACGTTCTGGGGCACTTATGCCCATGAAAGGTTAGCCTGTTCTTTTACCTACCGAACAAGGATATCATATATTGAGTCTATCGCAGGATGTGGAGCTTGTATGTCGGACGCCCCGAAGCCATTGACCACTTGGACATTACTGTGCAGCTTCCTTTCCCAAGCAACTCTCAGCCTGATGTAAACGATGTTTGGCGCCCATACATTGATGAAAATCAACAAGCCAACAATTGGGAATCCCAAGCATTACTTCATGAAGTGGCTCATGGGACGGTCACACTTTGCACTAAAATGGCCTCAATACGCAAAGTCCTGTGAGTCAGAATGCCTGCCAATTTGTTCTTCTGCCTCCGCTAATTTGATACATAGTTACAGTATCCCCCGAGGGGCCAAGCCCGACATCAAAAAGCTTTATACTTTTGCAGCCAAAGCAAGAGATGAGCTTGCTGTCTGGGTGTCTGGATTATCAGAAAGCGTATCTGTGGATATGATGGATCTAGGTCGTATTCACCTCCCTCACGTCCTACAGCTACAGTACGTACTCAAGCACCATCTCATTAGCTAAATATCCTAACGATGAAATAGCATGCAATTCCATGCCGTTCGGATTATTGTTGATCAGCCTTTCGCCTTTCAAGTACCTGGCCTAGGAGGCTTAACCGAAGAAAACATAACCCACAGCCGGGAATGCTGTCATGATGCCGCTCTTTCTATTACCAAACTTTTGCAAGCCATTCGTCGCCATTTCTCACTCCGCCGAGTCAATCTTCAGACTGTTCACCTTATCTTTACAGCAATGCTGGTGCACACTCAAAGCGCTTTCCTATCCCCCGACTTCCAGATGCGTGACACAGCGCGAAGGCAACTCGAAATTTGTTCACAGGCTCTAGGCGAAATTGGCCAAGCTTACAAGAACGCACTCCGAGCCTTGGAAGTGATCACTTCTATTAAATCAGAACTACTCCGCCACCAAAGAAGAGAATCCACTAGCGGTCTTAGTATTATCGGTCAGTCGAATTCTATAAGTTCTATGATTGCGCTTGGTCAGATTCAATCGGGCATATTCGGTGCAGAACCGGGGGCATCACAGTCATGGCCGGATAACTTTACGAACAATTCGATGTTTAATCTTTGTGGGAGTGTACCAGACGTCGACTTGGACCGGTGTGCTTCTATGGCTGACCAACTTCCTCTACCCAACCATTCTTCATGGGCACCATGTGTTGATTCCTCTGCTCCCTTGTGCCCTGAAGAAAATGACCCGGCAGCCTCTTCGCTGCATTAATGTACTTTTACCATATGTACTCTCTCTTCCAACCGATCTTCCTCGAAATTGCGAGAAGAATATTGAATAATACAAGTTTTTGGCCGACTTTACGAGCAGTATACTTTATTTATCGTCAGCCCGGGATTTCTGAGAGATTGTCTCTCACAGTTGACGACTCTCTTCTCCCATCTGTTAGTCTAGTAGACTCCAACACATTCAAATAATCTCATGATTGTTATTCCTGCTACGAGGTAGTCCAAAAAAATATATTATGAGAACAGATATACCGCATAAAAGAATAATCTCGCTTAGCACGCGGATATTCAAATCCCGCGCTTTAATAACTGATTTATAAATTCTAAGGCGGTTGGAATGTGTCTTGTGACTATTTTTTCCATTGCTCTCGTATAAACATTGAATCACGAGAACTTGATCTAACCCCGCTACGGGAGGATTTATTGACAACGGTGTTTTACAGTTCAAATCCTTCCGCGGGCTAGGAACTTGTCAGGAATGTCGACATATTTACACCGAAGGTATTCCGCTACATTCTTGCCTAGCACGTCGTACGTGGAACTCGATGCCACGCCGCGATCCAAGTGATCCTTCAAAAGGAAATGAACAGCTGAAAAGGAGAAGTTTGTTAGCATCGATTCAAGCATCGTCAATTTACTAATTCTTAGATTGCAAGACTCACCCCAGATATTTCGCAATTCGAAGCGGAAGATTTTGTTTCCCACGTCATCTTTACCGAGCAATCCTCGGATTTTGTCGACTGTAAGAACAGTCCGCAGCCAATCCCATTCATCAGCATGGCGAACAAAGAAGCCTACATTTGCATCGGATCCTTTATCACCAGATCGAGCGTGAACCACGTAGCCCAGTGGTGCGCGGGTAGTAGGACCAAACACATCTAGATCAAATGGAGCCTTCGTCTCGTATGACGATTGCTCATAAGCAAATGGAACAGTATCCGACGGAGATGGTATTGTTATTTGTTTGTTGTTGAATGGAGTATGGCAAACATGACGCATCCGATCTTGTGGAAAGATAGAAACGAAATACTCGTAGTAAGGCTTTGGAACTCCCTGGCGAGCATCCACGGCAAATGTTGCTCCTGGGTAGCTCTGCATAATTGTGTCTGTGCAAGGTCGGAAGAACTTCTCTGTGGCGAGAGCACTTTCGGAACGTGATTGAGCAAAGATTCGCACGTCCACCGTCGCTGCATCTTGACTGGAAGGATCAGATGCGCAGGATCCGCTCGTTCGGAAGACCAGAGTATGGTAGAGCGATTCGTCAAGGAGATGACGGACCTGCCTTTCAAGCAGTGCGGCCTTCTCTTCAATGTCTAAGCCGCAAAGGAAGTAGTGGACCTCGGCTTGGAAACCACCGAGTGCAGTAATGCCAACTTTTGTTGTCGGGGGCGGTTTGATACTCTTGACATTTGAGACATGACTGTACCAACCGTCAGTTGATTTTTTAAAAAAAGAAGAAAGGCTGGGATGAAGTATTTCAATGAAAACTTACACACGATTGGTGCCCTCTTCCTTGATGACTATATCATCCAATATAGCCACGACATCAGGATTGTAGTAGAGGGGCCCTTGAATTTCGTATAGGAGTTGAGCCTTGCAAGTATCTTCGGTAACCATGCCGTCTTTGCCTTTCTGTATCGTTACAACAAAATCACCTCCCGGATTTATCTCAGCGACCGGGAAGCCAATGTCAACCCCAACACCAGGCAGGGATTTGAAGCCGGAAAAGTTACCACCGGTGACATATGTAGAGCATTCGAGGAAATGTCCAGCCACAAAAGCATGAGCGAGCTGATCGAAATCTTGTCTGCTCCACTGGTAGTGGTAAGCCGCGCAGGCAATCGTAGGAGAAGCATCTGTCACTCTTCCACAAAGGACAATGTCGGCTCCCTGGTTTAAGGCCTCAACGATGCCCCATGCCCCAAGATAACATTGGGCGTAGATTGGATCGAACTCCCAGTCAGACAGTTTTTGCCCTACAGCACATCAGTAACCTTTAATATCATTTGGACCATTCTTATTGTGGGCTTAGGGCCTCTTACCAGTTGTGAGGTTGGTAAATTCTTCGCCCGCTTTGATGGCCTGCTGAAGAAGATCGGAAACCTCGTCACCTTCAACCCAAGCAACCTTGAGGTCGAGACCTTTGTCGTGTATAGTCTGAACAAGAATATCATGGAGCTTTTTCGTGTCACTGGCTCCCGCATTCACAGCAACTTTGACCTTTCGCGCGGAGATACTATCTAATGCGGGTTCGATCGATTCCATGAACGAAGTTTCGAATTCCGACGATTCCTCATTTTGTTTCACTTTTGCTCCTCCCCGGGTTGTCATGTTATACTCGGACATCCAGTCTCCCACGATGAAGTGAAGATCTTCTTCTCGGGCCAGTTCCGCGAATCCATGGCGTCGGTCTGTCACCGATCCCGAGGCTGATGCGATACGAAGAGTACTAAGCTTTGTCACCGTCATGATTATTCTCAGTATAGACAAGAATAGAGGAGAGTTGTATATTTATGAAACACTCCATCTGTTTTACGAAGCCGTGTTCTTTAAATACAACATCCTTGTCCGGCTAGTTGTAATAGGCTTTTGTCCAAATTGGACAATCCCGAGGACGCCAAGAATGTGGACAAAAGTGGACAAGAATCTACCGCAACTATTTTGCTGTCTAGACCAATTAGAGCTGATGGAAATTATTGTTACGCTTCTCCACCACGTCATGTATTTGCACCAGTGGCCCTACAATATAGCACCTAGTTAACAAGGTGTGCCTGTAGGTTACACATACATCCCGGCTTATGGGTTCTAGTTGCAATGGGTGTCGGAGATCTTCCTGGTTACATCACCGGAGAGAAAGGAGGATCATAAGATCCTGGTCTACCAAAGCTCTTAAAAAGACTCTAGAGAAGCGGATTCTTGTTCTTAGCAATACAGCTGAACACGAAAGAGTTCTTCTTATAAAAGTAGTTCATATTTCTCTAGGATGTGAAGGACTTTTTAATATTACAATGCAAAAGAAGAGGGCAGGAAAATGTAGGGAAAGACGCGGAAAAGCTAGAGGCTTAAAGGCCGACTGACCAATTTGCACTATAAATACTATGGACGAAATGATTATGCCTTGGCCACGAACTGGGGACTGAAAGGATAGTCCACATAGCCGATGGGCGACTTCGGCGTATAAAAGGTTGCCCTCTCATACTGATTGAACGGGATTTCATTGGCAATCCGGAATGGCAAATCTGGGTTTGCCAGGAAATGGCGTCCGAAAGCGAAAGCAATGTCTCGAGTGGGGTGAAGTCGAAGTTTTTCAGTCGCCGACTCTGCTGTGAAGCCGCCCGCCAGAATGATTACGCCTGAGTTCCCAAATGCGTCAAACATGAACTGGTCGTTCTGTTCCACCGAGTCTTCTACAGTCTGGCTGCCGGAGATCCGCGGCTCAACGAAGTGCAGGTACGCCAACTTCAATCCACCAAGCCCATGGATGAGATTCGTAAATTGCTCTTGGAAATTATTCATGCGCATTCCTTGGAATGTGCTCCAAGGGCTAACACGGTATCCGGTCTTTTCAGCACCGACCGCCTCAGATACAGCCTTAGCCACTTCCAGGCCAAAACGAGATCGATTCTCCACGCTACCGCCCCAACGGTCGGTCCGGTTGTTCGCAGTATCCTGCAAGAATTGATCGGGAAGGTAACCATTTGCGCCATGGATCTCGACACCATCAAACCCGGCAGCGATCGCGTTCTTCGCGGCGCGAACATAGTCCTGGATCCAATCAACGATCTCTTCCTCCTCGAGAGGCTTGGGAACAGGGCTTGATTCCGTCAGCGGGATATTTCCACTAGAGATAACGTGGTCGCCTGTTCTGCTGAGGACTTCTGGGTTTGCAGCGCGACCAAGTGCCCATATTTGACAGAAAATGTAACTGCCACGCGCATGCACTGCGTCGGTGATGGTCTTCCATTGCTTGATTTGTGCGTCGTTCCAAATTCCTGGAACATTGTTGGTACCACCTGCTCGTGCCGAAATAAATGTTCCTTCGGAGATCAACAGGGTGCCGGGGACGGATGCTCGTTGCGCATAATACTCGCGCATAAGACCAAGGGGCACATGCTGGTCGTCTGCACGATTCCGTGTCAACGGAGCCAAAACAACTCGGTGTTTAAGGTCGAGATTGCCGATGCGAAGTGGTGATACGAGAGAAGCCATGAGGTGCAATTTGAGATGCTAACCGTTATGTGTTGATATTTAGTCGTCTATATTGTTGGGAAGAAGTTATATAAGTTTTTCTTATATTCGAAAAGTTTCCAGCAGATCGTATTAGAAATCAAGCTCTGCAATGCCCCCACATTCGACATCATTTTGCATGATCTGATATTGTATGACTACTAAGAATCCTATCAAAGTACTCGGCAAACCGAGGTCCTTTTGGATTTCCTGGACAGGATCCACGTCGAAAATTCCCAGATCCAACCAATCATTTTTGTCCTTCGCTGACTGGTCAGAAATCCCGGGCTGTAATTGGATAACCGCCAATGAGGAAGCAAGCTAAGTGGATCATAAAAGTGGAACATGGCTTTCTTATCGGTCATGCACGTCGACTCAGACTCACAGCCCCACCTTAAAAGAACCTTGGAATACGCCAGGCATAATTAGTTCAGCCCTTGTGGTCATGATACAATACTAGTCGAGCGGCCGGTGTAAACTCTTTCAAGTTCCCCAAGCTACTTATTATCTGAAACTACGAGGCTCAAGAATTCGAAAATGAAATGCTGTTTATGAGATTATTCATATTTTTCAACTTCATCTGTAGTAGGGTAGTCCGTACTGCTTCCAAATTGCTCTTGCTTCTTCAGATCGCTGAGCATTTGCTCGCATTGATCCCGAACAAGCGCAACAGCATCCGATCCGAGCACAATACGTAAAGGGAGTTCTTGCTGTCCGGCGAAATGTCCTCTGCGATACACTAGATCCATGATTCGCTCTACCGCCTGTGCTGGGTCACCAGGTTGTTTGCCATTGGTGTGTTCCAACCTGGTTTGGAAAGCATCAATAACGGTGTCATAGTCGCGGATTGAATTGACAGCTCGTCCGGACTGTCTTCGATTGGCGGAAAGGATATCAGTCCTAAATTGACCGAGCACCGCCAGGTGCAAATTCAATCCAAAAGGTTCTACCTCTTTCTGTAGACTCTCAACGAATCCTAGATGGGTGATTAGTTATGGATATCTTTGGTGCTATGCTCTCCCGTGAGGAATGAACGATTACAAAGCACATACCTTCGAGTGCGAATTTGGACGCACTATAGGGTCCACCCACGGCAACACCTTTCCATGCAGCTATGCTACTCATGAATATGACAGTTCCCGATTGGCGTGAGCGCATGTGCGGTAACACGGCTCGTGTCAGATTGAGAGGACCAAAAACATTGGTGTTGAACTGATCAAGTATTTGGGATTGGCTGTTGATAGAACATAAAAGGCAAAGTCAACTGGAAGTCCCGGAAATCACGAACTCACTTAAAGTGGGATCTCGCACCTTAGTTCTTCCAACACACCGGAAACAACGTATCCAGCATTATTGACAAGAACATCAATCTGACCAAACATAGCGATGGCCTTAGAGACCTTCTCGTTCAAAGCATGTTGAGAGTCTGTGATATCTAGCTCCAACAGTTTGACATTATCAGAGTGAGCAAAATCTGACAAGGAATTGATATTCCGCGCTGTGGCAATTACGCGATCACCCTGTGCTAATATAGCGGAAACGAAAATTTTGCCGAAGCCTGAGCTGCAACCAGTGATAAACCAAACACTTCGGCCTCTTGCCGACTTGAATTCAGCCATTGTTGTTGTTGAGAGAAAACTTTGCACTGGGACGGAATCCGGGGAAATAAAATAATATATCTCCGCAATGAAATCACGCTTGCCACTCCGTACATCACGCTCACCGAGACATTCAATTCCATACATATATACGAATCAATATTATTTTAAATTATGGATGCCTTTCACCACAAGGAATTACCCCTCCCGGCCAAGGGATTTTTGGTGTCATCGGAGGCCACATAGACTATCATCACGTAGTATCTGACAGTAATATATTTTTGTTAGGCTAATCAATTTACTCCAGTTTACCTCGGTGTCCAGAGATGCGTAGAGGCGGAATATATAGGATAAATAGGTTGGTTGCATCTTTGGAATATCTCCATACTAAACGTGTTCCTAACGATCGGAGGGTGGGCCCGTCCGGGATTTGTCCATTAAAATGCAAATGGACCGAGGCAGTGTACTTGGAAGCCCATTCTCTTTTATCTTTATGAATACTAGAGCAGTAAAAAATTGAAACCTGTAGTTATTATTTTTGTTCGCGACTAACCTGTATAATGGCCGCCCCAATGCGTCAAATTATTCCAGCAGTTATCCCTGCGTATGCGTGCCCCGAGGGTACTAAGATGCATATATTGAATCTGGGAACTTTGACTGTCGATGAAGGCTGGTATGTGTAACTGTTGCTAAAGGCAGCGGAGATTTTATAAATTTGACATATTTTGTCTGCCAATATAGGCTTCTGAATGGCGCCAACGGAGGCTCAGCGAGCAATCCAAATCCCGTTCACAAACGAAGAGATCTTATGTTAATTGCTGGACTGATTTATCATCCTGAGATGGGTCTTATTCTTTTTGAATGTGGAAGCACCGAAGACATTAACGCGGTAAGTGTTTCCGCACTGATTTTATCACTCGCTCTCTTCTTCTTCTTCTTTTCGGACTTCAACTGACTGACGATAATTTGCCAGCAATGGAGTAGTGAGGCCACGGATTTATTCCCTCGTACATGCTACACCGAAAGCCATCATCTTCCAGAGGCAATCAAGGCTGCCGGTTATGATATCACGGATATTCAGGCGGTCATTATGGGTCACCTGCATCTGGACCATGCGGGTGGATTGGAGCATTTCCGAAACACAAGCGTCCCTATATACGTCCACGAAGAAGAATTCAAACACGCCTGCTGGGCAGCTGGAACAAACTCTGATGGTGGTCTTTACTTGTGGGTGCTCATTCCAGGTCAAACCCTCTGCTATATCGGTCTAGTATCTGACACTTAAAATTGTGGCATCTCTTAGGGCTGAATACTTGAAACTTGATGGTACCTTGAATTGGCAAACATTCAATGAGTCGCAATTAGACTTGTGCACGGGATTGACTCTCTATCATTGTCCTGGTCATACCCCAGGGCTATGCATCATGCAAGTCAATCTCGCGAAAGATGGTACATTCATCTGGACGACAGACCAATATCACGTTCGGGAGAATTTCGAGGATAATTGGGCGCATGGGTGGCTTTTGCGTGACTACCGAAGCTGGGTTGATAGTGGAAAATTCATTCGGCGCTTGCAAAAAGTGTTCTCTGCAACACTCATCTTTGGTCATGACTACGCTGTTGCGGAAGAGCTTATCGGCCGTAAAGCCTATCATGAATAGTCAATCAAAACAGCGTGCAAAGCATTTGACCCGATCAACCTTTATCTGTCCTACTTCGTATGCCAACAGTGTAAGAAACTATTACTCAAACAATAAAACGTCATTGAGAAACGACTATCATGCATTACATAATAGCAAGGCTTCTAAAAGCGATTGAAAGCTTCGAACTGTAGCTATTTACATCAAACGTTCCTGGTTTATAGCATCATTAAGTGGCTTTTGTCGACAACCCACTCTTCCCACCAAGGGCCTGAGAAGCATCGCCAACGACTAGATTTTCATAGCCAATCATATAGGTCATTGGCATGGCCATGAACCGATTGCAATCATCACCCAGCGCGGCTGAATATTCCGGGCTTTGACAAAATCCCAACCAGCCATCCCAGTTTCGTACCCATAGCTGGGCACACCCATCGTAATCGAGGACACTTTCACCTATGCCTGTCATGCGAGCCTTCATCTCGGGGGTTTGGTGATGCTGTCGAGTATGTCAACTGGTGCACTAGGACTTGACCTAGCTGTCATGTGCTTGGGAAAGAATTGCTTCCTCGTATGTATGACAATGATAGATTCATACCTGAGCATATCGGAGAATATTGTGCTGGAAGGCCTTGGTAGCAACGGCCAAATCCGCATGAACAGTCTGCCAATGTTTGAAGAACTCCTCGTGTGAAATTCCTTCCTTCTTGCGGAAAAAGACTGAAACCTTGATCGCTGGTTGGAAATTTGGCTCAGCCTCGTAACTCAACTCCGGGTGAGTGAACTGGTGATCTTCAGGTAGAGGATTCATGATGTGTTGCGTGAGTTGGTGTGTCGTTAAAATTTAGTGGGGGGAACGCCGGTCACATACTTATACCTACTAAGCCTGAGATATTAAGCACGCAAAAGTACCTAGTGTTGGTATCTGAACCTCGGCTTTTGGCCAATTTTGGGCTATACGTCTTAGGTCGAGTCAAGTTTCAACTTGGAGGGGCAGCCATGACTCAGACTGACTGGTTGAGACTACATAGGTGGATATGCTGTTATCCTTTCGTGCGTAATTAGCTCCGCCTACATTCATATCAGCGGGGAAATGTGGATATCGTCAGCATAACGTAATCGGATTTTCTTCATCGGGCGACTTTTGTTACCGTGTCATGTCAATTTCAAGGAGCAAGATTCCAAGTTTGGATAAGGTTGTTATGTGGCGAAAACTTAGCAGCACCAGTCTCGTCTCAACGCATGATCTCTGTGAAGCGTGCGTGTGGAATGATAGATGGTATGGGAAACTTCATTTTGTAAATTTGAATTTCATCTTTCTTCTACTATGTGATGTGTTTTAATAGTAATTCAGGGAAAGGAAAGGAGACAGAATTCAGAGATCTGATTGGTAACCCATGAACTAGTCACCTAGTTAACTAGCTCATGGGCTTGTGTGGACATACGGTGATGAATGATCTAGTTGATAGGACATGTTGCCTCGGTCTATCTTCATCACCTCTTTCATTGACCAACTAGAGAAATTTCGAGGGTTCCCCTCCGTTTGGTCCTTCACCAGCCACACATGTCACCCCCAGACCTTTTATACACTCAATATGTGAGATTGATCAAGACCGTTTTTGGCTCAGTATAGGCATGCAAAGCGTGTACTCCAAGTTCGCGACCAATTCCACTTTCTTTTGTACCACCAAATGGACAAGAGAAGTGAATGGTACTAACACAGTTTACACCAACCACCCCCGAGTCAAAGAGCTCACTTAGTCGAAGACCCCGGTTGATGTCCTGCGTGAAGACTCCGGCCATCAGACCATATTGAGATGCGTTTGAAAGAGCAATCACTTCCTCTTCGGTCTTGAACCGGTTGATAACCACAACTGGCCCGAAAATCTCATCTCTGGCGATGGATGAATCCTTCCCAGTGTCGAGGAAAATAGCAGGATCGATATAAAATCCCTTGGTGCAATATATCAGAACCGGATTCCTCGAGTGTGGGGTTCAACAAACCTTGGTGCCCAGAGCCTCTCCTCCCTGTAAGAGCTTTCCGTCATTGTTTGCTTTAGCAGTGTTGATAATCCTCAAAATCCTTTCATACTGCGCCTGATCCACGACTGGCCCAATCTCAGAGCTCAAACTCTCGGGATCTCCCATTACCTCTCGCTTCGCAGCAACTGCTGTACGATAAGCCGCCAAGAATTTGTCATATATACCCTCCTGGACGTATACTCGAGACGCAGCGAAGCAAATTTGGCCCGAGTTATTGATTAATCCGTTGACACACCTTCCAAAGTTCTTCATTAGATGTACCATTTTGATAATGGCGAGCTGGGAGTACTTACCATTTAACTGCGTTTTCAAGGTTTGCATCATCAAAGACCACTGCCGGACTTTTACCCCCAAGCTCAAGAGTCACTCTCTTCAAGTTACTCTTTGCAGCAAGAACTTGAACACTCTTGCCTGTTGGCACACTTCCAGTGAAACTTACTTTCGCAATTTTCATATGACTGGCTAGTATGGCACCTGTGCTTCCATCTCCTGTCAAAACCTGGAAAACTCCAGGAGGAAAACCAGCCTCAATCGCAAGCTTCCCGAGCGCGGCAGCCGCTAATGGGGTCTTCTCGCTTGGCTTGAGGATGAAGACATTTCCAGTTGCCAATGCAGGGGCGGCTTTGAGGCCTATAGACGCCAGCGGACCATTCCAGGGGATGATACTGTTCAGTGTTAAAAGCTATCCCTTGAAATGGTTTCAGTGGACGAAAGGGTACAATGTTCATACCCTGCAACCACCCCGAGGGGTTCGTTTCGAACGACTTTAAAGAAGCCATCAGTCGCTGGGAAGCTCTGACCAGCAAACTTGCCAACCCATCCTGCATAATCTGATTTACTTGTTAACATAGTCCTTGCCAAAGCACAAATGAAATCAAGAACACACATCTGAAACATCCTATCGCAGTGTCAATCTCCGACTTTCCAAATGGTTTATATGGTGCGCCTAAAGTGACTCGAGTGAGCGACGCCAGATATTCTTGATTTCTCTCGATCAGGTCCGCAAAATTAAGCAACACCTTCTGGCGAGCGAAGTCATCCATGCGACGCCATTCGGAGCCTGGTGCGAATGCCTGCTGAGCGGCTTCTATGGCTCGTTCGACATCGCCCTCACCAGCAATAGGTATCTGGTCGCTCACTAGGCTTCCATCTGCGGGGTTATAGACAGATATTCTATCGGATAATTAGAAGTCATAACAGATAGGCTATGCACGAAATGAACGTACTTTTTTTCTGTATTCAAGCAATCCACATACTAGTCGCGGTCAAAGTCAATATATAGTCCAAATGAATGAAGCACTCTTTCATTATATAACTTGCCTGATTGTTGATAAACAATTGGGTAAGGTGAGAATCAAGCTGCATGTTTGTAATATTCGTAGTATTTTAAAATTCCAGGATAGCATTCGCATTCATATTGCTGCTAATGGTTTCATGTTATATATCTATATGTTTCGCTACTATACCCGGTTTAATTCTTACCAAGTGAATGATGACCTCGGGATGCCCAGGTTGTTACGGGGTTGATCTAATACTCAATGAGGCAACTGCCGGGAACTGAGTCATGCAGGACATGTCATGCAGATTTTGCTCCAGCGCCAAGGAATAACGTACCCACTGTCGTACTCCTGACGGATTCCCAAATTATCTCTCCGACGCACGGTGATGAATTGGCCCGGCTAATTACAACATACAAACGCATAGTTGGATTTGCCAGTTGAGCGACTATTTGGCTGGACTTTGCCAAGAAACCCCCCGAACTAACCCAAGAAAGATTTTCAATAACTCTAGGTACCTAAGGCAGGTCCACCTTTAATTGATACACTTCATCCAATACGCACCAAGCCTCCAACCTGGTTGCACAATGTCTGACTCTGAGGTCCCGGCGCCGACACGCGCGACGGGCAAACGTACTGTGAATGGCCTCACCGCGTCGCAAATACAGCACAAACGTGATCTTGATCGAAAAGCACAGCGCGCCCTGCGCCAGCGGACCAAACTCCGAATTCAAGAACTTGAGAGTGATATTGCCCGCTTTAGAGCTTCATTTTCGCAGCGGGAGCAGACAATGATAGACGAAGTTCAATTGCTGCGAGACCAGAATCGGAAGCTCAAATGCTCCCTGGAAAATATCCGAAAGTATGCTCTTGGCGAGCTCTCAAATCTGGGTGAAACGAGCCTCCCACAAGACACGCCTGATGGGGAAACAGCCGAAAAGGAAACTGAGCAATTCCCGGAGCCTTCTTTACGGCTGGGTGAAGGCACCCTAGAGACACAACCTATCCTTGCTCATCAACCGTTCCAGTCCGATCATGACGTATATTTTTCAGTTAATCAACCAATGGGCCCGAATAATTCGCATACCATGCATGGTCACGAATCACATCAGCCAACATTACCCCCCTTAGCAGGTGCATTTTCGGGTCTCGTTGCAGAAAGCGGTATGTGACAGGTCCTATCGCCGATCGAACGGCGGCTTAAATTGCAAGATCATCATTGACCTATGAGACAGATACACATCCCCACCCCCACAGACAGTCAAGGTCGAATCCACTTACCCCGCTTGATAACTCACGGATCGCTCACAGCCCACTGTCTCCCTCCGTTAGCCCGGGGTCAGTGGCTTGGGTACTGCCGAAACACACGTGTGCAACATGTCCGTTAGATCAAATTCTACTGGACTTCATTGCTTCCCGGCAATCTATGCTAGCTCGAGGTATATCCCCGGCTACTGTCCTGGGTCCTGAACAACTCTGTCCTCGAGATCTTCTAGACCCGACGACAGTCAACTCAAATTCGCATGCAATAAGCCGAGTTATGGCAGATGTTCTTACGACTTTTCCTCACGTAAATCTTCCAGAAAAGCTGGCCTTCATGTACCTCATGCATCTAACCACACGGGTAAGGACCCCCATTTTATTCCGCTCGCCCACTTCGCTAAATCCGTGTGTCCAGTGGCAAGCATCGCCGAACGATAGTAGCTATGCTCGCATGCCCGTGTGGCTCCGGCCCACTGTAACGCAAATAACCGTTCCGCATGCTGCGTGGATTGACAACATACCTTGGTAAGCTCTAATATGCTTTGACTTGCTTGTATTGGTTTCACTAATGCATGACAGGCCTCGAGTACGAGACATCCTTATTCAAAAGCCTGATCGATACCCATTCGCTGTTTTTTCTGAGTTATACTCTGAGCACGTCAGCATCAATTGGCCATATGACCCTGAAGACATTGTTGTTGATACGGGCGAAGGTCCCTCGTTAAACACTATATTTGAAAAACATATTCAGCGTCTGAGTAACTGGATTGCTCCTCGTCCGTTTCGGGAGTATTTTTCGGAATGGACATCCGACGTGTATGTTGATGAGTAGATTAGAAAGGACAAGCGAATGACGTTATGAGGGAAGTTCTACTCAAGCCAGCTATGAACCTTGAGATGTACGATTATCATTTCTAAATCGGCTAGGATCAGTATTTCCGACAGGCGTTTCTTAGCACCTGTGTCATGCGATTCGAGTCAGGATTAGTTGGGGAAGACGAACCAATATGTACGTGGGGGCATCAATACAACTAATATCAATACATGACTCGAATGCTACAAAACATATTGTTGCACTTAGTATGTACTGTTTGATCGATCTAGTTAATTTTTGCCTGTTCATAGGTATGCGGGGAACGGCCTCACACCCCGTGGGGTATTAGAATATCAAGTACATAAATACTTGAGGGTTGCAAGCTGTCCCATTTGTCTGTTTGTACTTTTCAGTCTATCCAAGTTGTTTCAAGTTAAAGACTAAAGGCTTCTCATGATGTCTGGTTCAATGAAAGCCGCGCAATACAACACTGTATGTTATTGGATCATTATCCAGATACGGTGGCTCTGATTATTCCCTCGGGCCTTTACAAAGAGAGCACCGATGAATGAAACCCCAAGGCTAACGAAGACGCTTTATAACAGACATCGAATAAAGTTGAGATCAATGAGATCCCAATTCCTGAGCCCGGCGAGAATGATATTTTGATCAAAAATGCTTGCGCGTCGCTATGTCACTCTGATCTGGTATGATTTGGTGGTTTTGCATGCAGCCCATACGCTAGCTGAACCTTTCTAGATGCTTTTCTGGGGACATACAGCGGAGAAGCCCCCTATGGAGAAAGTGACCATCGGGCATGAGAATACCGGCACCGTCGCTGCTATCGGAAGAAATGTTACAGGGTTCAAGATCGGAGACCCAGTGGGATGTCTTGGGTGCAGTTACGCTTGTTGTATGTCATGATTCGGCCATTTTCAACGCACGGATCCTACACAATAGGCGCAGCATCAAGCTTACATTACTCAACAGATGATTGCGAAGGATGCCGTGTTCACAATCTGCACTGTGTGAAAGGAACTGGCAGACTACACGGCTTTACAACGCATGGACACTTTGCAGAATACTCCCTATCAGACTATAGGAATGCAATGGTTCTCCCAGCGGGAATGGACCTTGCTACTACCGCTCCTTTGTTCTGTGCGGGAATAACTGGTTAGTAAATGGAAACCGTCACTTCCTCCCATTACAACAACTGACCGAGTCATCCGATTTGGCAGCCTACCACTCCGTGAAAAAATGCGGACTTAACGAAGGAGACTGGATCACGATCATTGGATGTGGAGGACTGGGCCACCTGGGTAAATTCAAACGCACGTCCCCTTGGTGAGCCGAAGTTAACTAATGTTGGAAAGCAATTCAATATGCCAAGGCATTAAAATTACGAGTCATCGGAATTGATATTTCCGATTCGCAATTGGAATCTGCAAAATCTCTTGGCGCAGACTTGACCTTTAACTCGGCCTCGACCCTGGGCTATGAAAAGGAGATATTGAGTCAGACCGATGGAGGTGCACACGCTGCTGTGGTTTTGAGTGCCTCGAATGCTGCGTACCAGAGTGCCCCTAGCGTGCTGAGGTTAGAAGCTTTCACATTCCAATTGGAATATGACCATTCCTAAACATATTACTAACATGTTCTCAGGATAAATGGTATTCTCATGGTTATCGGTATCCCTAAGGAGAACTTGTCAATCAATGCTCTCCATATCCTCCTAGGAAAGTATCGCATCATGGGTGCAAGCAGTGGTACACCACAGCAGATGCGGGAGCCCATTGAATTCAGCCATAAACATGGAATCAAAGCGCACATGACTACCTTCAACGACATTGAGGACATCCAAAAGATCATTGACTTGCTAGAGAACGGGAAGACCGCTGGACGATTTGGTATAGTGTTCTAGTCTCCACAATATGTTGTGCGCATAAAGCTATTCCGAATAAGAAAGCAAGTTTGCTGCAAACGACATTTTTTAGATGATAGTATACTTGAATGACATTCACCAGTTTGCCAGAATTGATTTATCTCCTTCTCGGTCTCAGTAACGGTGACTCCCGAGACCACCTCGCTGTTAACATGCCTTTGGCTTTGCGATTATTCATTTGAAAGTGTTAAGACTTTTATTGTAGGTTGATAGTATCTTCGCTTCATCTTCATGACTGATGTCTCTCTTTCCCTCAATTCCTCAATTAGTTCAGTCAATCTATAAATTTTCTTCCCTTTTGTTTCCGATAGGTTCTGAAGTCTTTGCCCTTCTCTTGAGACGGTATATATCGTAAAAAGAAGGAAAATTAAAAAAAACCACGTCCCCCACCTTGACGTCGTATTGTTTGAATCTCGGAATGTGTCACATGATTTCCACATAGTAGTAGATTAGCTATCTACGAGGTCCACGCATAATTCGATACCCCCGGGCCAGGAATCCGGATGACTAAAAGCCAAGAAATCCATTCCAAGATCAACGACCTAAGGTCCAGTTTGAAATTGAAAATGAGGAATTCCACAACTTCCTTCCCCGTGAGAGCTCCAGAGCTCAGTGAATACGTTGTATATAAAAATGCAATCGCGACCCTCACCGGATATTACGCCGATTTCCGAGTATCCCTTGCAGGAGATTGGGTCGCAGTACAAGGATGATGCCCGCGACAGCGATGAGTTAAGCTTGGACTTCGAAATAGGCGATGTGCCTCTTCTGCCCTCGGAAGGCCGTGACATGGAGGCTCAATCGGAGAAATTCGAGCGCGACCCGCCGTTTTCTTGTACGCCCTCGGGATTTTGTGCATGGCTCCGCGGGCCGACCCCGGCGCACATCTATCACATTAACCCTCGGTTCCCTCGTTTACAGTCTGCGCCGGCGCACCTGATTGATGAGAAATTTCCCCGTAGAAGTTCAAAAATCGCGCTCCTTTTTGGTGGTTTAATCTTTTGGATTGTCGTGTTCTTCGCGTCCTTAAAAGCTTCTGTCGCGGGCCAAGATGCTCCGGGGTATGGGCAGCCCGTTAAGCTGTCCTGTCACCAACGCTTATGGTTCGTTTCTATTTTTCTTTCCAAGCAGATCATCTGATCTCATGAATCTGACCATATCAATTTAGGAGAAATGCCACGAATTGTGGACTGAATGGTGATCTTTGTCGCCCATTCGAGGACCAATCCTTCGCGTTCCGCTGCCCCTCTGGCTGTGCGGCGGCGATCCTCCTGGAACCATACGTTGTTGGGGATCAGGAGCTCAATTACCGACCGTTAGTCGTGGGAGGTAAGCCATCCAAAGTGGATAGTCACAACAGCGGCACTTATCGCGGCGATTCGTCAATTTGCGCGTCAGCACTGCATGCAGGTCTAATCGATGATGCGAGGGGTGGATGTGGCATCCTGCACCGTACCGGCGAACAGAAAGGCTTCCATTCTATCATGCAGAATGGAATTGAAAGTATCGAGTTTCTCTCGAGTTTCCCGATGTCATTCCGTCTCGGTAATGAAGCGTCATCCCCAGACTCGAAGGAGACAAAACCAATCAAATGCTCTGATGCCCGTTGGTCGCTATTCGCCTTCACATTGATCTGGACTACCATCTTGTCATTGGTTGTGACATCGGCACCTGCGTTCTATTCCATGATATATTTCATTGTCTGGTTCCAAGTCGCGATGGCGTCCGATCCGCCCTCGATTGGGAGCTATTATGACCTCGTGTCAATTGCGCTCGGTCGATTCCTGCCTGGCGCATTTGTGGGATTCGTGCTGTATTACTTCTGCGTCAGGCACACGCTTAACAATTTGGATGCACACTGGGACAAGACTGTCCTGTGGCTGGGCGGCTGCTGGGTTGGCGCCCTGAACACAGACACATTCGATCGCATTCCAATATCTCGCCTCACGCCCCACGATATCCAGCAGCAACCGGGTGCTCTCACAGCTCTCATCGTTTTAGTTGGGTCTTTGATCGCAATCGCCTTTGGTCAAGCACATTGTTTCCGTCGCGAGGGTCGCTTCTTCCCTACGATAAGCATATACGGTGTCCTTCTTGCAGTTGTTCTCATTCTTGTCGCTGTTCCGCATATGAACCTACGCATCCACCACTATATTCTTTCTCTTCTCTTCCTACCTGGAACAACTATGCAAACTCGGCCCAGTCTCCTATACTCGGGTATCCTTATTGGTCTGTTTATAAACGGCATCGCTCGCTGGGGCTTCGATTCGATCCTTCAAACCCCAGGCGCTCTCCTTGATGGTGCCAAACTTGGTACCGTTCCACCAAAGATATATCCTCCTTCCTTGACGGATGCGAACAATCTTGTCTTCTCGTTCCCGGACCTCGAGCCTCATGCTGATGGCCTCAGTGTCTTGGTCAACGACGTCGAGCGCTTCCAGGTTTTCCGGCCTAAGGATAGCCAGCCTCTGCCAGATTTCACTTGGTCTCGTACGTATCCCAACGAGTTGGAGTATTTCCGCTTTGGACTCGTTCACACCAATGCTTTGGGCGGTCTTTGGTATGAAGACTTTTCTCCACCTGCCGTTTGGGGCGCTAATGGTAATTTTGTTTTCCCTGATCCTGAGATCTCCGAGGATCCTGAAACCGAAACCGAATAGTCAAACTGTGGTATATGCCATCTGTACATACGCTTATTCTCGTGTTGAAATTAGAGATAGATTTTCTTGATAGATTTGCGATGCATGGACTCTAGGCTCTAGAATCTTTGGTGTTGGCGATGTTTTCTGGGGGTGTTAGTCCTTCGTACTGTAAGTTCCGAAGTCCTTCCCTACTCACATCCGTAGGATCAGTGAATTAGACACCGATCTATCCGACTGGATCATCACATCAGGCTGCTCAAGCAAAATTCTGTCAATTGGTGTGTTGGAATAACATGGATTAGGTTGCTGTTCGTACCGCTGGCTCCAAATGTTGATATTAGGGGTTCCTCCTAGGCTAAAAAGGTGTTCTAGGGTTGGTACGTCGTTGTTCCGGCCTCTGAGACCGGAGGTCAAACAGGCGGCCAGACCTAGCAAAACCGGGTCTATGCCCTTCCGTTCTTAATCTTTTCTTTTTTGTCAAAAGCTATGTTACAATACGTGGTTGAAACCGAGTATTCAATACCTCGGAATACATGAATCCCACGATCAGAGGGTGTGAGCCGAGAAAAAGCCGAGAAAGCGTGGCCACCTACCTTATCCTCGCCGTTTAGAGCAATTAGCGAGAAATCGCGCGGTTTAATGCACTGCTAAGGCGGCGGCGGAGGACGCATTTTGGATGGGGTGCAGTGGTGAAATACGTAAGTGCATGGCGCATGTTAGTTAGTAATGGGGACAAAAGTACAACAAACCAAAGCAACGAACTCTCTTTCGCACGATTTTCTATTTAACTTTATTACTTATACGATGTATCTCTAAATCTTTTCCAGTGCTTGTCTCCTCCATCCAAGTTGCAAGTTGAATGAAGGAGAAAAGATCCAACAATATGAGCAGTCCCTAGGATTCACCACATGACGACTCAGCGCCGCCATACGCCACTCGGCGATCTATACTTCATCTAATCCACCTGAAATTCAGAGCCTACCTAGGGCAGTACTTACCGATAGGCAGATGGCATAAAGCCGGCTTAGGAATGGCTCTTGGATGCGGTTAGAAGGATGTGACTTCACATCTCTGTACTCCACCCCCATTCCCCCGCAATTTTCAGCTTACATCCTAATGTGGTAAGTATGTGGGTCAACATGGCCCTAGACCCTCCACTAAATATATTGTGTTGTATATGCACCTATACGTACCGGTCGCTACTGTAAAAGTATGGTGGTATGTCATAAAGAGGATGCAATTCAAATTCAACTTCAAAATAACCATAAGTGTAGAGAACGGGTGCATGAAATCCCAAATCAGCATAAGGATGACATTCCACTCTTTCCTAGCCCAATATTTCAATGTGCAAAATATTATACTTACAATATCAAACAACCACTTATCTTCTGCATGCGAAATCTCTCGATAAAAATAGATGCATGGTGCGATGTGCGGCCGACTACTTCCACGACAAGTGCGGCTGGAGTCTGCCACCTGCAGCAAAAGCAAGTAGTAAAACGGTACACCAAATACCAATTCTGTCCCTAAGAGTAAAAATGAGATTAAAATCTCAGTCGGTTCTCTGTGGAGGAAAGAAATGGGAACAACGTTAGATTACAATAAATAATAGTTAAGCAGAGCATTGCATGTAAGGAATCCATAGGATGGATCTAAGGTACCGACTTTCACTTACATCATTTTGGTGGGTGAATCGTCCATGTTTCTACAAGTAGTGGACCGAAGCTGCATCAGGGCGTATCAACTGGAGCGCGCGACCGGTGACGCAGGAGATCGTTGGCCGTATTACCGATAAGTGGTGAATGGGGCTTACCGAGGAAGGTAGCGAGCCCTTCGTCAGCAATCAGAGCTGCATACATAAAAGCGTGAAATACAACGTGAGCTTATACGACTTTGGTGGGCGATCATGGTAAGGAGGTATGGTCCTGGGGGATGCATTTTGTATAGGTAAAGGGAAGTGACTTGAATTCAGATACATAGTCCCATATCTCGAATTTAGGTCGGGAACAGCAAGTTTCCAATACAAGAGCAGGATTATGTTTCTGGACCAATGCCTCAATCGATCTGGTCCCAGACCCCGTTCGCCATATTGAGTGCAATCTCACTGAACTGGTCGGGCGTCAGTTCGTGTGCTAGGGTGATCCGAATCGCATATGTTGTCGCAATGACTGAATCCAGCTCCAGTTTTCTATCCCCAACTATCTTCATGATATGACACAGGAGAGTCTCCATAGGAAATGACCGTGATGCACGGTAGATGCACTTGACGGTGTCAATATGCTGACTCCGAACGATAATATCGACCGCGGGTGGGCCCATATACTCCTGATCGTCGTCGGATGCAAGCTTGATCTCGCCGGTAGCGCGATCGCAATACTTGCCATCCACAACTGGTGTTCGTCCCTCATCATGCCACCCAGGGGCGTGGAACTCCAAGGGATGGGTCGATGACATGATAGAGAAGAATTGGGATAAAATGTCTTGAGTATGAAGTTTCAATGTAGTTTTAGTTTGATAGTGTACTCTTTTGATGGGTTTTGTCTTATGTTGTGGAGATGTGGATGGAAAGTCTGAGATGTGCGACAAGGATGCTTTTATATGCGATAGGGTGGGTGGCAATAGTTAGTTATATGAAGGAAAGGTAAGGGGTTGCATTCTAGGATTGGGGGCGGCGGAAAAGCCGGCTCCCTGGCACTGGCAGGCAGCATTATAATCACTCATAGCCACTCACGTCCTTGACATGGGTGATCAGATTCTACGTGGAGGCTCCTTGTTCGCTATGGTACATGTAGGAGTATCATCTATAGGCGTAAGTTACGAAGATCACTTTCTGAATTATGGATAGGACTAGTCTTCCGCACGACCCAGTAAAACCCAGACCCAACCCAGACCCAACCCAGTTTAGGTTGGGTTTTGGGTCGAAGGATTCAACCCAGTACTGGGTCTGGGGCCCCAAATTGGGTTACAAACTAAGCAAACACGCTAATCATGTGTATGATTCTGCTGATTTAGCTGGTTTATGACTACTAAGACCCCCTTTTATTTAGAAGCTGGGTCGAACTAGGCCTATACTGGGTTTTCTGGGGCCCCAGTCACTGGGTCTGAGTTGGGTTCTGGGTCGAGACCTTCGACCCAAAATGGGTTACGCGGAAGACTAGATAGGACTCGGTGTATTATTTCACGGTGGCCAATCGGGTGTATTGTAAGGACTATCTAATTGTGTTTGTCGAACTAGTAGTCACTTGCAAGTAAGAATAGACACCCATTCCCCATTTCACTTCCATCCGGTGGCAAGGTTATCTAAGGAGACCAAGTTAGGGTTTCCATCTCAAGCCGTCATACAGGCACTGGGTATTCTATACAGAAATAATACTCACTATCCCGCGTGGCAGCCACACTTGGCACACTGGCCGCCCTTCTTCGCAAGAGATGAAGGGTCACAAAGGTAAGTTCCCTTGCTGTCACATCGACAGCCATCTTTCTTCTTCCCATTGGTGCAACGAGCGTCGGGGTGCAGACCCCCGGTGCACTTAACGGTGTACTTGGCACGGGGAGCCACCTCGACCGGGCTCGGCTCAGGGCCGGCAATGGGGTTGGCCATGGCAACGGTGCCAAGGACACCGGCGATGAGGGCTGCGAACTGAGTGAGCTTCATGTTAAGGAGTTTGGTGGTATTTGGAGGAAATGATTTTGTCGATGTCCAGGTGCATGGGAGCGTCCTTCGGCGACTTATATAGAGACAGGGACGGAGACATTCTTCTACTTTGCACAATACGGCCACCCCGGCTGAGAGTATGGGAATACCTACATGGACAAGGGTGGGTAAGGGTGCATAATGCATGGTATTGCATGATCGGTTCTCCCTGCTTGTTCACGCTTCGACTGATATCGGTCTCCCATAACAAGCTATTTTCCGTATAAGCGCAAAAAGGTATAACGGAATGGGTTGTGAAATGAGTTCAGCGTTTATCACATAGAAGATAAAATGACTGTTCTCGAGGAGTTCACAGCCTGTGAACATGAAGTTGACATTATTGAAATTATGATCCACAAAGCAAACAACACGAGCTAAGAACCAATAAGGGCAGTGGCTTCCGTAGACCAATAGCTGAATATGATGCCTCCACTGAGGATCCGTACGTCTTCGCAGCAGCCGTCCCGCTACCCCATTCTGCATACAACACAGTGCATACAGAAACCCGGGTGCTACCCCGCAAAGACTAGACATGCACATACCGGGCGCAGCAGCCTCTATAGCATGGGATCGGCCGCCACCCGAGTCCCATTATGCCCCCTAAAGCGGGGTCCAGCAACTCCTCTCGAGTAGCTAGGGGCGCAAACCCGTTGGGGAATGACGCAAATTACAAGAAAAGGCCATACTGGTCCTATCTAGAGCGAGAGATGCGGAGTAGGGGGAAAGAGGAAACAACGGATACGATCAATGAAAAGGAGACCAACCGACAGGGTATCGTCGAGCGAATTACTTGTACAAGAAAGACGCCCCCATTGGCCAAGGTGCCAGTGAGCTATGACAAATGCATCAGAAGCATTTTTGAAATGAGTACTGAAAGTAAACAAACACTGATCAGCAAAAACAGTACTATTGTATAAGCTTACACGCCGATCCTGACTCCAAGACAGCCCAATCGGGTAGACTGGCAGTCAGATTCTTAGCCTGGGTGCGTCCGAAATTTAGTCAGGTCCCCCGGAAAATGGAAGCCTAGCAAGCGTTACATTTGACCCCGGTCAATGGCTTCCGTATAACGAAATGATTCTTTTTAAATAACTTGAAGAAGTAGGGTGTTTATTGAATATTATTGGGTAGACAACAGTCTCCAATCCAAATTAGCGCATTTTCCCTAATATCTAGGCACCCCCCAAGTCTACAGCAAAAAGTTATTTCATCCAGGTTAGAGATGTCCTATGTTGTAGGCATGAGACCGCTATGATGAACGATCACGTTAACTAGACTGCGACATCGCCCAAGGACGGGCGGGTTGGCATTGCCCACGGGCCTTATATAAGTGGGCAATGGGCCCGCGGGCAGATAGATAGGCCCATGGACGGGCACCACCTTATACGCCCACGGGCAATGCCCACTATGGGCGCCCGTGGGCGATTTTAGTAAGCAAAATTAATTTAACACGTATATTTTATATACTTATACTAATAATTTTGGATCTTTAATAAGATATATATGAATATATATAGTATATTTTACTATATAACCAATTTATATTTATATAGGATATAGCGGTTGGTATAGTGGGCATGCCCGTGGACGGGCGATGTGACAGTCTAACGTTAACGGCGCCAGTCCTTTTTTGATAGGACGATGGTCGATCTAAATAGGGGTTGCACGTGATGGGGCTGGCGTATCGCATTTTATTGATGCAGCTCACTCTGGCCGCTCATCCCCACCTACTCAGTGAGCACGCAGTGATCAAATCAGAGCGCTCACGTGATACTCAGTAAGCAGATCCGTTAATTATATAATAACACGTGACCAAATAGGACACGGACGTGCTCAGTTTTACTCAGTGATCAAAAAGCGTATAAACCACCCTAATTAGGAAATAACCTGGTAATAAGTTGTGCTTTATACACCTTTGTGTAAAATCGAGTGTTCTTGGCGGTTCCCTTGGCGGGTCGAGGGTCCAGGATCCGGACCCTCTATGAGTGTCATAGCCAGCTCTAGCTGCGTCGACCCCTAGCGTCAACTTACAATCATAAACACGGATGTCAGTCGGGTGATCGTCGGTGCAGGAGCATGTTGCAGAGGTATGTACGAGATGCATGAGTCTATCTCGGGCCTGTCCCACAGAAGGGTCAGCGATGGGGCCAATGTCTGGTGCCAAGGAAGGAAAGAGAGCCTGTCGAGCATGCTATGTGAAGAATACCTCGTGATGCCCTGCCAGCCACTGTACCAGGCAAACTGCTAGATACGAGCATTGATGCCTATGGCTTCTGCAGGTGGAATCTCAGCTTACCGTTGTCCTTCATACTACACCAACGAACCCACGAATCACAATTCCAAGTGTGTGAAACTTGCCCTGTGTAGGCAGCGTACACTAAGATTGGTTCAGGTCATCATGTGGCTCTCAAGTAGTTGTTCTCAAGTTCAATGTGCGCTTGGCATATGCAGCTATCTATTTCCAGATCTCCGTCTGCCCTACAAGGGTACTCTGTAGATTGAACTGAAGCAATGTCAAACACAATGACTACTACTGTAAGTTTCAGAAACTCGAAGATAGCTTTTACTAGTAAAGCCGTCCTTGTCAATTGTGACGTTACCGATGGTCGAGACCCCGTCAGGCAGCCTGTTCGGTGCAAGATTCAGGTCATTGCTTTTTTCACTGGCTGCTGTTACATCGCCAGCTCTCTGGAATCTAAGCCCGGCAAGCCATTTGAAGGTCGAGTGATCATTTGCAGATTGAGTGATCATTTGACATTTCCTGGTGCAACTTGAACTAGAAGGGAAATACTAGAAAATCATGCAGGATAAAACGGCAAGTGATTTGCCATTTTCCAGAGTCAGAGAGAGAAGATATAAAGAGCCCAAGCCCTCCACTCAATCGTTGTGAATCAATTATCTCAATCACTCGTATCTTTCTATGATCGGCCTTTATCACACAATCATGCGCAGCCTTTCTTTGATCGGCTTCGTTCTTCTTCTGCGCTCTCGCCTCGCATACGCCGAGAAAGTCCCAGTCAGAGATATTGGCGACAACTTCGTCATAGACGGAGACAAAGTGACATGGCCTGACGGACCTTTCACAGGAATCTTGATATGTGCTGGTCCCAACAGGGTCCTTAGCCTGAGTGCTGACAAAAAGCACGGCACCTGCTGCCCGCCGGGTGCCAGTCTCAAGGGATCCAAAGACACGGAATGGCATTGTTGTGGCAACGGCCATGATGTGACCGGCTCCTTGGATGTGGGCTTTGAGTGCTGTCTGGAGGGTTCCACCTTCGACGGTAAGACCTGTAAGAGGTTGTGCCCCAATGGCAAAGAGATGGTTGATGGGATCTGCCAGTGTCCCAATGGCCTGGAAGAGGCTGTAGATGGTACTTGTAAGCCTGCGAAGTGTGAGTCGGGCTTGAAGACTGGTATGTTAACACAATCGACATTCGTTCTTTTTTCCTGCTATTTTTCCAAGGCAAGGTGGTTGATAATGTGCAGGTAAATGCTACTTCTTCACGGGTCGATCGAACAATTATTTGACATTCAATTCCAACCAATACTCCGAAACCGCA
Organism: Penicillium expansum; assembly: GCF_000769745.1. NCBI lineage: Eukaryota > Fungi > Ascomycota > Eurotiomycetes > Eurotiales > Aspergillaceae > Penicillium > Penicillium expansum. The sequence continues at coordinate 117,758 of NW_015971257.1, forward strand.
CTGAGTAAGTATATTCGACCCGGCAAGTTCCAATTTTGCCAAGACCAAATCTGCACTCCTGGCCTCCATATCAACCCCAGTAACGAGGTACACATCAAAGACCTCCACGGCACGCTACCAGCCGCAACCGACGGGGGGCAGTGGCTTGACAACAAACAGAACGGCGGGCATATTAGCAAGACACCCGACTTTTCCAAGTCCGGAAATTTCTCGGTCACCAAGTGGCCCTGCGGAAAATATTGTCTTACCGGATTCACCGACGGTCTCACGCAGGCTTGTCCAGATATTAGTCCGGGGATTAGCTTGGATACCCGTGCCACGGACTCATGCATTGAATTCGAGCTCACGGAAGTGCCTTGTGACATCAGGGATGATGCGAATAACTGCATCTGGAAGAATGGCAATCAGTGCTGCAATAAGATTGATTGCGCCATCAAGCCCCAGCGTCAGGATACTGAATGATGCTCTATCGGGCTCAGGGATAAGCAAGAGCTTGCACTACGAGTTTAAGAACATGTCACTGTGCTTAGTCATTTCTAGGCCTAGAAATGTTCTTCCTGTACCTGAGTCATTAAGTTGAGGCTATGTGTGTCTTCCTGTCATATTTGAAGATTTTCGGATGTCATTGCGAACTGTTGGATGCCTGAACCATGCGGCACTAGGTAGGACAGATTGTGGTAGAAACGCTTCATTGTCATGCAATATGGAATTATTATCAAAACACGCTCTTGGTCGCTCCTACGGATCAGACTCGTAATTCCCAGCGGACTTATAGCTCCCAGGAATGCAGGATATAGCTCCAGGGAAAGAGGAGTGGTCGACCTTAGAGTAGTCCCTTAAATGCTATATGTCGCTCTAAAAGGATTATTCGAGTGACGCATAGGTGGTTAGCTGTTGACATGGAATGATATCACTACACCTAGGTAAAGGATCTTTAGAGCCGGCATTTAGGCTGCAGCGGCGAAGCTGTTAGGAGCTTAGATTACCATGGATCGGTAAGCCTAGGAAAGCCTAATTTAAGAATGACCCAGTAGTCTGTCTAGAGCTTCTATAAGGTAGTGTAAGGAGTAGCTAAGAACAAATCATATATTAGCGCTCTAATATATTGTTACTACAACAACTGCGAAGAACTATCATTCCTAGAGATCGCCACGACATGATACCTGTACAATACTTTGCTTTCCGCCATCCTCTATCACCAAAGCTGTGAGCTTCCCCCCCATCACACAGCCCGAGTCAAGTCCCTTTGTGAACGTGCGGATAGAAAGAGAAGTAGAAGCATCGTGACCATAGACAACAGTCATGGCGTTCGCAAAAGGATCTTCAGTTGAAGTCTCGAGGCTCGAGTACAGCTTTGATTGATATTTATTAAACGACTAGATTGGAAATATATCAGTATGACGACAAGAAGTCTAATAGAAAGAGAAGCCATACTTTAGCCCAATTCGTGCCCTTCTTTTTCGGACTGGTAATGTGCGTGTCTAGATCAATAGTCCGCATGGTCATCACGCTAGACGGGTCTTGATTCTCAAGCTCGATGCCCGGTACTAGTCCCGCATGAACGACAACAACCTGGCCCATGCCTGGAACTTGGCCGACATTCAAGATCACTGGACAGTTCTCCAGCCACTGAGCTTGCTCGTCGCTCAAAGACCGCGCAAGTGCACGTTCCCGAAGTTCTTTGGACGAGAAACCAGAGTACTTCTTGTCATCGGGGATTGTGAGAGTTTTGGCCTTCGCCATTTCGTGTCGAAGAAGCAGAATCCGGTCCTCGTGGTTCCCACGGACACTAGATGCCGAGTGCTCCCGAGCTAAGTCCACGACTCCTGTACTGTCTGGTCCTTTGTTGATCAGGTCGCCAACAAAGATAAGGTGATCGCTGCCTTTCTGGTTGAACGAGACCTTTTCAAGAAGTTGCACCACTGTTATAGGCTCGTTAATTCCCAGGATTCCTGAGGTTAAGGGGGTATCACTTACACTCCTCTTTACATCCATGCACATCGCCCACAATTATTAGCCGCTTCCGACTAGATTCCCCCGAATCCACCCTCGCCAGGTCCCCAGGCACCAGGTCTGGGTCCAATGTACGGATGCGAACCAAGCCGTCGAACTGTGGAGACGAATTTGCCCCGAACCATCCACCTATCTCCGCCTTAGATGTCGGATTGAGTGAGTTTTGCCCTTGTAGTCGCGGAGAAAGCAGCATTCGCCAACCGATCCATGCAAATATAAACAACGCGCCGTAGGTTAGCATTTGCCGAAAGCGCGGCGCGGAAGCCATTTGGGACCATCCCGGGGATTTGATGTCATCTGCGGGGGAGCTGGAGGTGTGTTGGGAACCCTCAGGGGCTCTGGTCTGCCATGCGTTTCTGGCAGAATCAATCAGTGGGCGAGAATATTGTGGAAATTGATTTGAGTGGGAGGGATGGTGAGCTGTCGTCGGGTAGAGGTCGCTATCTGCGCTGTTAGACTCGAAGTCCAGCGGATAGGAGTCGCGAGACGCCATGGCCCTGCGCCCAATTTAGGCTTTATATCCTTGAATCAAATTGTACTGTATACTTCATATGTACAGCATTTATTCGGTGAAATTGAGCGGGAGTAGATGAATGTGAAGATTTAGGCAGAAATTAACCCTCGCGGCTCTGACGTACTTCTTTAAGACCCGCTTTCTCCTGGTAGCTCCCGAGGTGGTAATGCTTGGGTTATTTATGTTTTTGATGTTTCAAACTTGATTGCTCTTTTGATTTATTTGTACATTTTACTCTATGCCCGGTACTGATCATACTCCTCTGCTTCCCGTCTGCGCAGGTTTACACGCTGGAGAACAGCCTCGTCATATACCTCTTCCACCTTCTTGCCGCCCTTAAGCACCTCCTGCTCGTGGTGGAGGGCTTCCTCCTTGGTCACGCAGACCATATCATTGATGTATATCGGGATGGTCTTTTGTCCCTCTTTCTCGAGGCTCAGATCCATGTTCCATCCGTGAGCAGGGGTTTGCCAGGGAATGAGAGCCAGTCTGGTGGACAAGCCACTGATCGCACTCTTCCCCCGGTATACTTCCTCCACAACGAATGCAATATCATCCTTGCTGAGCGGGAGACGAAGCCCCACGGTATCTTGACCAGTGAATTGTTTAACCATTCGTTCATGCAAGATTAGCAAAGCACCCAAGATGGTATCGTAGAGTTTCTCGCGGCCCTTGGCGCCCATGTTATAGTCAAGTGGGTAGCCAGTAATAGTGCAGATAACGTGGTTGGCTACTGTGTAACCAAACACTGCAGGCATAGTTCCCAGTACTGGGAGGATGCGGGCTCGGAAGTCAGGAAGAACTCCAAGTTCACCAACTTGACCCTTGGTGAATTCATGCTCGGGGAGAGGAAGTAGAGTAGCCTTGCCCGGGCCCGGTTTCTCTGTGGAGAGCACGGCTGCAATGCCAGAGGAAACACCAAGAAGCTTCAGTCTGCGACGTGTACTGCGGGACAAAGGATCGTCAGTGCTGAGCGAGATGTCACCGACCACAACGCGAGTCGGGTCCGACTTGCATCCTGCACCCATCGACGAAATAACAGGCAACGAGTTCGAGTGGCAGTAGTATAGCAACTCTACCTTGGATGTAAGATTATCGATACAATCTAAGACGAAATCTGGTCGCCGGCCCTCCCCATCGCGTGTCAGAGACCACGGGCCAAGGAGATCCTCAGACGTGGCCTTTCCATAGAGCTCATTCCGACAATCGAAGGCGACCCACGGTGCAATTTGTTCCAATCGCCTCCGGATACAATGAACCTTTGGTGTGCCAACATCAGCTAATGTCGCAAGAGCGTGTCGATTCAACGATGATAATGTGACTTGATCGAAATCGATAAGCCGGATTTTAGACACGCCCGATCGGGCGAGTGAGGCAGCAGCATGCGAACCGACACCACCACAGCCGACAACGACGACGAATGACGATCGAAGCTTAGCAAGGCCTTCGTCGCCGAGGAACACGCGGTTGCGGGCGAGTTGTTCAAGAATCAAGTCTACCAAAGCGAGACAGGCCGAGTGAGATAGGTTCGTAGAAGCAAGTCATAGAAAGGTCACATATCACATACCGTCATCGTAGTCTCCCTGCTGCGCTCTTCGAGCCAAAGCTGCACTGCGCTCGTCTTCCTTGCTCGGCTTGATTCCATTGGAGGCAGCGCCAAAATCGGTGAGCTATAATCCAGTAAATCAGCTTTTTTTGTCCTGTAGCTAGCGAAGCATTGAATGCGCAGCTTCACCAGCGCAGCTCACCATTTCCGCAGGATGCAAATCATCTAGACTTGGGATCGAAGCCTTCAGGTCATGAACAGCTTCCTTGCGCTTGTATGACTGGTATCCAAAGATAGCACCAGCGACAGCTGCGCCGGATACAACAGCCGCTGTCGCAAGCTGTCCGTGGGACGAACCAGCCTGGCGGTGGAGCCAAGAAGCCATGCTTGCAATCACACCCTTCTTGTCTGTTCTCTTATTGTCTCTCGGTTTGCTTTTATTTTCGTGGGAGGTGTTTCGATCAGATTCGTTATATCTGGTATCCAGTTCGTCAGAATCGAATCCGTAGTCGAGGTCGGCTTCGGTGGGCTCTTGCCACCATTTGGATGGCGAGGAAGCCATTATGGGTGTGGGATGTACTGACCATGACAAGTAGCCGACCGCTGCAGGCATGAACTTCTTATAACGAAATGTACATGCAAGCCAATGAGTTCATCAGTGGAACCACGCTGGCTATCACGTGCCATGCTCCTAGGTAATTGTGCAGGGACTAAGTAAGGCGGTACGATAGGCGGTGAACGTGCTCTCTCCGCGCCGCGCCCACTGACTATCCTAACAACACGCATGCGACCCCTGGACAACCTGTAATGGCGATTCTCCGCCAACTATTCCCTAACGGGGTCATATATGCTATTGCATCATCTCATCCGATAGGAAGTTGTTGTTGACATGCCGATGCAGCTATCATTTTCAATGTCCCACCGCAGAGCCTGTCCGAGAAAGTCGCGTCTAGGTGCAGCTTGATATTGAATCTGATAATACTTTGCCAGTCAATGTGAACAACTACCTCTTATCGCTTGAGACGATGCAATATCGACGCGTTTGGGGGGGG